>NW_027282648.1:0-155000 GCF_046629955.1 Centroberyx affinis
CCGACTATTATTGCCGGCGGACTATTATTGCCTGCACATGTGGAAGAGGAAAGTTCTTGCCCGTTTGAAAGTAAGTGAAACATTGTTCGCTAGCTAACTATGATTACTATCGCTATGTGATTGTCACAAATGAGCAATGTTGTTCAATGTCTTTATATTTCCACATGTGCAGGCAATAATAGTCGGCCCGTTTCATTGTCAACATCCGTTGTTGCTCACTTCCGTTGTTATGTTGTGGCTTTTGCATTTGTGTTTTCCGTTAATGCGCTTGTGTTTTTCGAATTTGCAAAGCGTTTTGGATATGCAGTTCGTTCGACACGTCTCGGCCACCATAGCCCATTGCCTCCAAAAAATGTTTGTATAACTAAAAATCTGCTAACTGTATCCTTTATGTGAGATATGCCAAAATCAAAACTGATGCGGACAGATAGCACGGGTGCGGAGGAGAGAACGAGACGAAGCGGCGCTGTAGTGACACACGGGGAGAAAGCTGTGGTTTTTGTGAAAGACGATGCTTCATGACAATGGAGTGCGAAAAGCAAGAGAGGAGGAGAGGTGACTGGACGAGAGGACTGGAGAGAGAGGAGATTGTAAAAACAGATGTTAGGTGTAGGAGATCGGGCCTGAGGACGAGTTACTCAGTGAGCCCAGTGAGGAGGTGACACCATGCAGATCCAGGTTCACCAGTATGGCAGCAAAGAGTCCAGTATGGGCCATATCCTCCACCACCGAGCTCCTTTCTAACACGCAGCAATGTCTGATCAACCTCAACCTCACATTCACACACGCACACACACACACACACACACACACACAGGCATGCACAACGCTAACCCCCATCCCCCCTCACGTTTGTGTGTAATGGATTTTTATCAGGGCAATAGTATCAGGGTTGATTTTGACGAGTCCCTAGGCTGCTCTACAATTCCTTTTGAAATCCCTTTCTTTAGTAGTCTTGTTCAAGTAGCCCGAGGCCATGGCCCTCCGAGATCACAATGTTATTAATACAAACATGTCAAACCGCATGCTGAAATTCAAAACAGAGGTGCCAAAATGTCAAGGTGTCAAACTCCTGAAATATAAATTATGCTTTAATATTCCTAAGCACTACACAAAATATGCTTCAGCGCATAAAAAAGCAAGATGTGCACAAGTGTTTAATATTTCAACATAATGTCACCAATTGCAACAGCGGAGGGGATTCGCTGACGGCCGTGACCCTGGCTGTGATGTGAGATTTCAAGAACCCTACAGGATTAATGACTGGACTTAGTATGCCACCCCGCCATCCCCCACCCTGCTTAAGCATGTAATTCCCCCATAGAAAACTCAAGGACATCTGCCGAGAGAACAAAACTGTAGCTAATTACCATCTAATATCTGACATTTGGTTCTCCTTTCCAGTGTAAATGCTCAATGCCACTTTGGAAATTTGATTATTGATATAAACAGACAGATGACTAAATCTGTTTTTTCTTAAACAACTGAAGCCTTCACTTGAAGAACCTTCTAAATACTGTAGCATTTATGAATAGTGTACTTTACTAGTCCGGCCGCTTGTCAGTTTTAGATGCTGCTATCCTGCGTTTTTTCCTCTCTCGTCTTTTCATTCAGTGCAGAATCGAAAGCAGTCCAAAGCCGAAGCTGTTGTCCTACTCAACATTTAGCAGGGCCGCTAATGAGCGTTGCTTTCTTAATTATCCTCTCCTTTTCCCCTGACATCTGTCCATCATCCACTCGAACACCTAATTGCGTTAATGACCTCTGAGGAAGACGAGCGAGCCTCGTTATCGGGTCAATATTTACAGCTCTGCTTTCTCCGGCTGGTACAGCTAACGGTCGGCCGCTAGCTCCGGCATCTGCCGCACCGGTTAAAGGCCAGCGAGTGCCACCTCCCTCCCAGTTAAACGCTTCCGCCGCACGCCTCCGCCTTTACAAACCAGGTGCCTGTCACCTCGAATGACCATTACCGTGCTGACGCGAAGGCATCCCGCGCCTGTGACACGATAGGGTGGGAACCATCCGGAAAGGCAATGTTACCTGATGTGTTTTGTCACCTCTTCCGGTTGCCTGGGCAGGCATTTGTGTCGGGCGCGTTCGCTCCGGGGCCCGGGAGCGTCGGACCGCATCTGCTGTGGCCGCTCTCCCGCCTGCCAGCTCCACTTCATGACATCTGAAACTAGCCAGACCAACGCCGGTTTACACATGAAATGCTCAGGCCACTCAGCCCTGTGAGAGCAAACTGTCAGTCAGCCGGCGCAGGACCTTGAAGCGCTGACCTGCTTGCTGAACTGAGCTCGGCTGCACACCTCTCCGGCACAGGGAGTGGGAGTAGAGTATGATATATATGTGTCTTTTATCCCTGCTCGCTCTACGTTTGGGAATGCACGGTTTTATTCCTCCTTAGCAGAGTTTCTGGGAAAAGTGAGAAAGAATGAGGCAGTGCAGGAAGAGTTCATACTGCAGTCATTTTTGGCCTTGAGTTGGCTTGCTTGCATTATAATGAAGATGGAGGGTTCTTCAAGGTAATGGTTCTATATGGAACCCACGTGACTCCAATAACCCTCTGATTTGTTGATGATAAAATGATAAATCAGAGTAAAGACCATAGTGTGGTTTTTAAAAACTTCCTTTAATACTGCTGATTTGGAACATTTCATGCATTCTTAAGGGATTCTTAGCACCATAAAGGTTCTATATAGAACCATATTAGCATGATCCTATAGAAAGCCATCTGAAAGAGTTCTTCACAGCACCAAAAAGGGGTTCTGCTATGGTACAAGCCTAAAGAAACATGTTCTGGTACTACATAGAACCCTTTTGTTACGAGTGCAACACAGGTTCCTACCCAGAAAAGCAAATGTATCAAAGGTTGCCCCATTATTTTGATTATTTAGTCAACTAATCCATTGTTGGAGTCTAAATTAATTGAGTGTCCCTGTCCTTTAATGATTCATTTATGGACCATGTTGCATGAGTTATTTCCTGAAAAAATACCGGCATCACATTTATTCAGAAATAATTATTTGAGACCATTTTTCACAGCTGCATTCACGTGAGGGAGGAGAATAATGCGGGAATGTGTTTTGCATATTTGTCTGTTGACAGTACCTTTTGTCTACTAATTGAGCAAGAATTTCTTTAGCCGGGGGTAGTAATAATATCATGATGATTACTGCAATGATATGACACCATACACACCGGTGTCTCCAGTCCAATAGATAGTGAAGACTCTTGCTAAAACCTGCTTAACTTTGCAGAGCTTTCGGTTAACAGCCTAGTTTTAGCGTTTTTAGTGTTGCTTCACAGGACAGTCTAATCTAATTTTTGATTCTAGAAATGCATTGCGTTGTTAATTTTTTGACTCTTTCAGCACCTTGAATGAGGTATTTTGACAAATTAAAGAAGGAGACTATACAGAGAAGCTGCCTCTATTGTTCTGGTCTGTTGGTCTGGAATCAAGCAGCTGGAGAGGATGGTGTGTGTGTGTGTGTGTGTGTGTGTGTGTGTCTAGGTGGGTAGCAGCCTCGGTCTACCCAGTGAGTCCCGGTGGTGAAACAGAGCCAGACGCAGCAGATCACCCCTAACCACTGAACCTCACATTCCTCCCGAGTCCTGACATACTTATCTCCAACACATACCTCTCTGTCAGGGGTCAGCGGCTGGCGGAGAGGGAGGGAGGGAGAGAGAGAGAGAGAGAGAGAGAGGGAGAGAGAGAGAGACAGAGAGAGAGAGAGGGAGCGGGTGGGTCATGGTGGGCTTGGCGCTGCGCCCCTCGGCAGCCCATGAGCCCCTCACCCTACCTGGAGGGGACGGGCGAAAGCTCGGAGAAAGAGCGAGGAGACCTCCAGCTCCAGCAGAAAGGAGGGGGTGGGTGGGGGGGGTTGAGGCTGCTGTTTTAGTGATGATCCCTATCCAGCACAGACCAACCCCCCCCCCCCCACCTAATGATAGCGGAGGGGGTGGGACGGGTGCATAGGGGCTGATCTGGCCTGCTGCATAGAGGGTGGTGGGGGGGAATGGCAGGGTCTATAATCCAGTTAGAGGGAAAGAGAGGGGTGGGGGGTGGTGGAGGGAGTGGGTGGGATTTTAGCCCCCAGCCCAACAGCAGGCCAGCTCACAGGTCATTGAAACCCCCTCTAACCCCCCCCCATCCTCCTCCTCCTCTTCCTCTCCCCCCCCCAACCCCCTCCTCCTCCTCCTCAGCCTCCTGTTGGGGAAGATTATACCGAGAGAGAGAATATCTGAGGTCACCAGATAAACAACAGCCTGGGAGAGATACAGTGAGAGTTCACATATCCGTCGTTTTTTTTTTTTTCCTTTCTTCCTCCTGTTTTCATTATTTTTCTAGCTTCTCTGGTAAAGGGCTGATGGGAAGCGTTTGATCCCGCAGAGTTAAGTCCATTGCACGGACACTGGGAGCCGGGCTAAGCTCTTCGGAGACATACCTACAGGGTGCCGCGTGTGTTGATAGCGTGGATGTGGCGGAATTCGGGAAAATAGCGGGGAGATGCAAACAGATGCACGCGCTACCGGGACTCAGTCCTCCGATCTTGTTTAAGGCCTGCAAAATTGTTGTGAAATTGTGGGGAGATTTCCAAATTATCCCCAAATGCACTGATGCACTTCAAAAGTGACATCAAAATACTTTGATTCAACACATATATCTTTCAAAGTTGGTAATATTTGATATAAGTGCCTTTAGCATTCATGTAAACAACACAGATGTGACCAAAGCGGTGTGATGCTGGTCTTTGATCCCGGCGTCTCCGCTTTGATCTGGCTCACAGAGTAAAACATGTATTTTCCGAGGGGGAATGCAGGCAGGCGCCGCGGTGAAATGGCCCTGGCAGCATTAGCCAAACATCGGCTTAGGCGGCGGATGCGAACCTGCAACACACAACCCGACAAATTAACTAAACATACTTACCAGTCCCACATGTTTAGGGCAGCATGCCCTGTGAGCCTTGAAAAATTGTGAGCCGCCGCTCTCCTAATAATGCATTTCAGAATCCCCCTATGCTACATTTGGAGATTAATGTATGAGAGTTGACACGGGTTACGCTGATAGCCTATTTGTGCGAGCGCAGAACGGAAAGAGCTTACAGAAAATGAGAGCCACTGAGCTAATACATCTGACCTCCAGGACACCTCCGCTGACGACCGGCGGATTTTACCACCAGGACGGTCGCAAATAATTTGCGCTAATTGGCTCTGAAGGCAATTACGGCGGAGAGAGGAGACAGAGGAGGAATGCTGAGGAGAAAGTGGTGCAGGATGAAATGCATATTGATGGTTAGCATCAAAAGCAGGCCGCTTTGAAGTGCTGGTGTGGTGTCAGTGTGTGTGATGGGAGAGCTGATAGAAAAACTGGACGGGAGAGAGGTTCTCCTCAAGCACATGGCTGGCTGGTGGGAGAGGTCAACTGCTCCACAGCAGTGTGTGTGTGTGTGTGTGTGTGTGTGTGTGTGTGTGTGTGTGTGTGTGTGTGTGTGTTTGTATGCAAGAGAGAGAGAGATTCTTACTTAACGCCTTAATGAGGACAGGTCAAAACCTCAGTATAAACTCTAAGATATAAATCTGTCACAGTGAGGACATCAGAAGTGTTGATGCATGACTTGATGTTGAGGTTTGTTGCTGCAGACAAAGGTTACAAAACTCTCTTCCCTTCTTCTGTCTAATTTTTAGGCAGCTGTATCACTGTCTTCCTCTTACAGGGAGATATTTGCACACTGTAAATAATGCATTTTTTTTTCCTATTTTAAAGCCTTAACAAACAGCAGTGATTGAGTGATTCTGGCCTCACATAAGCCGAATTTACCTCTGTGGTTTAAACCCTCTGTTTTGGTTTTTAATTATTTAGTTACAGTAAGGTAATCTACCTTACTGTACCTTACTGTCTTGAAGAGTTTGACTACAAAAGAAGCTTGAAAGAAGCATTTTCTCTGTCTTTTTTACTTAAGTGTTTGTAGACATTATGTCACATATAGTCAGAAAACAAATTTAGAAGTGAAAAATGTCTTAATTTAAGCGAATCCAAACAGTAGTGAGGGAAAATCATTTCAACACAGGGGGAACCGTACTACATTAGATCTCTTCGCTACATTTGACATAGCGATCCTTCCTCTCACACTAACGCTATTTACCACTGTCATTTAAAAGTGCGCTGTGTAGCATGTTAACGTCAATAAATCATTACCACATGAATTTTGAGACATGAATTACCGTAAACAAACAAGACCATCGACCAGTACATTGCATTTTACATTGTGAGCCACCGGATTTGGAGGGAAATCTGCTGGATTGCTTTACGGCACAAAACAGGAAGAGGGCGCTGTTCTTCCAGAGCAAACAGAGCTAAAACTTTATAAGTTTCTGGCAACGGTAGATGGTGGAAGGAGTGAAAGGTTGATGAAAAAATCACTTCCAAAATGTTTATCCTCTTCAGTAAAGACAGTGAAAATCTGTGATTGAAGAGTCATCATGAAGCATGAAGGGGTTAATGGGAAATGTGGTCTTAATTTTGAGAAACACTAGCACCAACAATTGGCTTGAGATAGAGGCTGCCAGTCACCTCCACCATGGTTTCATTTGTGTACGGTAATTATACCAAGGTGTCATAATTAATTTCACTATGATATCTTGATGTTTAAAAATGCTACACATAGCACCTTTAAAGGGCCGGCTCTCTTCAGCTCTCTCTCAGCATTCACCAGTATTCTGCTTGCTCTATAAACCATGCTACAATCTCTTTTCCTGCTTTTGACACAGTGATCATGTTCCTCCTCTCACACTAGTAGTATTTACCACTGTCATTTAACGCGCTGTTCCCTTTTAGCCCTTTCTCTGTAGTTTACCAGTCTTTATAGTGTGAAGCTGATGAGCAGTACCAGTGGCCATGGGCCCTTAGTGTCTGTCACTCTGACTCAGTGGCTAAGCTCCGCTGTAGCCTGTAATTTCTCTCCCCTCTCTCGCCCCTGGAGGGCAACAATAGGCCCATAAACCCAAAGAGAGGGGGTGTGCTGCAAGAGAGAGGGAGAGAGAGTGCTAGAAAGAGAGAGTTGAAGTGTGTGTGTGTGTGTGAGAGAGAGAGAGAGAGAGAGAGAGAGAGAGAGAGTCCCTGGTCCAGTCCTCGCAGAGCAGTGAATTCGCCTTACCTCTGGGCAGAATGTGGGTCTCAGCTTGACAGCCGACACTATAATTCCCCACCCTGACCCCTGATAGGCAGGGTCAGTACAATATCACCATCACACTGGCCGCCATGGGCCAGCCCTGGGAGAGGTGGGGTTTGGTTCTCCGCTTCCCCCTCGCAGACACAATGTGAATCCAATTACCCGCTTTGTCTCTGGCCACAGCGCAATCCAAGATGCATGGCGGGGAAACCCTGGGTGAGGAAAAATAACACCGCTGTCATTGCAATTTCACAGGCGAAGCAAAACTGTTTTCTGTCTAGAGTGCGCATAGGTGGGGAGAAGATTTGATTTTGATCGAGTTAGTCTGTTTGCTTAAAACGCCTTAGCACTTTACACTCCTCTGAATCCTCTATGTGATACAATATGATAACATTCGCAGTCACACCGAAAATTATGGAGTGACTGAGAAAAGTACAGGCCAAATATTAAATGTGCAATCTATAGAGTGTGCTAACTGCCCGCCACTCAAGATGATTGCGCCCAGTGAAGAAAAAGAAAAAAAAAAAAAAAAAGGTGTCTTCAGGTCCATTTATCGACTTATTTTTGTCTCGCAACTAAACATGCTCTTGCAGCCGCATCTTTGACAAGTGCCCTGAACACACTGTGCCTCACAGCAAAGTAAATATCACAGGCTCATGTTTCTGCAGCCGCTCCTCTCCGACCCTCCTTATTGATTTCCCCCCCCCTTTTGAAAAAAAAAAAAAAAAAAATACATTTTGAAAAAGGCCCTAAGCTATCTGACACCGCTGAGGGCCCTGACGCACACTGGCTGGTCTCGCGGGCCCCCGTGGGTATTCCGCGGGACCCCAAGCAGCTCCGGCAAGAGGAGAGGTCACGGGGTCGTCCTGTTAGGCCATGTCCTGCAGGTCCCCCTCCCCTGACAATGACGTCCGAATAAATCTCCAACCTCAACCCCCCCACCCACCCACCCCCGACAATGCAACATGAAAGAGGGCACGCAGCCATTACCGCCGGTTACCAGAGCAGACAACCGATGCCTTTCTGTTTATAATTCACTCCTCCATCTCCTCTTCCTTCCTCCAGCGCCGGCCGTTATCGCCTCATCCCCCCCAACCCCCCAACCCCCCCACCCCACCACCCCATTTACTCCTCTGTTTCTCGGCTATCTCTCCTTCCTGAGCCGGGAGAAGCCGGCCTTGGACAGTCAGTCTGGTCTGACAGGAGGAATAAGAGGACAATGAAGCTCTGTGGCTTCCTGGGTCCCTCTATCTAATCGCAGCGCTTGTGAGAACTCAAGGTTTTTCCATTCGCTGTTTTTCAATTCTTCTGAGTCGCACTCGAGATCTTATTCTGCATCAGGTTGTTTATTGAGGAAAGCCCCCATGTGGGATCTCTGTTGAAAATCATTTTTACACAGCGGTTAGATATTGTACTGTAAGGTCCATTTTTACCCATTGTTTTAAATCTATTTTGAAATAGAGATTGTACACTTATTCACTAGCACACATGCTCTGTATGCGCTCAGCAGTGCACCGCCTCACACTCACACAGTCACACCAGTTGTGGATTGCACAACGCACAAAATCTGATAAGGATTTCACTTAAGGTTTTATTTTTCCTAAGTTAAAAAAATTGGCTAAAACATCTCAGATGGATTACTAAATGCCATTTGCCACAGTTCAGCTTTAACACAGCATGAATATTCCACTTGCCAAGCTAAGGCTGCATAGAGTTAAGATCTTTTGTAGCTAACACAAACATAGCTAACTGATTAAGTACTATCATTACAGTTAGCAACAACATCAATAACATCTGAAATCCATTACACTTACTGCTTCAAGTCTTGTGCAAGGTGAATTTGTGCTACTATTTTCTTTCTAAGGTTAATGTTTTTTTTTTAAGGAAATCCTAGATCATATGCCTCATGCAGCCGGAATATTTGGGGATTTGAACCAGCAATCTCAAGCCAACTTTTCTAAACTGTAAGCTACTGGTGCCTTAGTGAAGGCTTTTTCAGCTGTCATATACTCCATTGTCATTTTTAGCCATCACAGCCAAGGACTCTCAGTCCATGCCCCAGAAGGAGAAAATGTCTTCAAACTGATGAAACAAACAAAGCCGTTAGTGAGTCAATCTTGGTGTCCCAAGTTACTGCTGCACTCCACTTCTGGAGCCTTTAAATATCTACACTACCTGTAACACAATGTCGTTTTTTCATGTCTTGGTGCTGGTGAAATGGCAACTGGAGCGAAGAGAGGTAAGGGCTACGTATTGACTGGGCTGTCTGCAGGTGGTAGATTGATATATCTGACTGACTTTACATAGGGAGGTGAGCAACCTGGCTCTCTGTCCAAAGTCATTAAGATGTTTTGTGCATGATTTTGTCAGGTTTTGCACCTATTGACGTTTCTGGTTGGAGGAGCATGGTCGGACAAGGCCATTAATCCCAATAGGTAGGACGTGAAAGCTGCTCTGGCTCTGATAGTTGGTTAAATTACCACTACTGTAGGTGTACTGCCTTATAAAACACGCTGCATTCAACAGTTACAACAGTCATTTATCTAATCATTAGTTATTATTCATAATGATTGTATAAAGCCAAACCTCACACAACCTTCATATCAATATCACACAGGGAATACTAAAATGCAGTAGCAACAGTAGAACTTATCTGGTCTACCAAACGGTCAAACTGAGCACAAAAATACTACTGTGCAAAAATGATAATAATTACACGCATTTGTTGGAATTTACTCACTGATACCTTCCGTTAAAAGCACTTGAACTGCCAAGTCAACTGGACATTGCACTTGAGATTGCCTGTGTGTGCACAGTAGGAATGTGCTATTGTACAGTATATGAAAACATTTTATTGTTCTGATCATTTCATTCCTCTGAACCGCCTCCGGTCCCCAGGGTTCTGACTCAGGAGGTGTAAAGATAAAGCCTCGCCTGCAAGGAAAGAACAGCAGCACTCACAGGCACTACTTACTGTTTTTTAAATCTAGAAACCAAAACTTAAAGCTACACTTGGCAAGATGTAAAAATATACCCATCTTATCAGCCTATATCAGTACAGAAGAGTGTCCCACCCCCACTAATTGAGACCCTATTTCTCTCTCTATTCTCCCAAATGAAATTCTGGTGTCAGGTGGGAATTAGTGGGGAATCTTTTCTGCCCAGAGGAAGAGACAAATCAAAACTTCAGAGTAAAATAGAAACTGCCTCCTTCACAGCAGCCATGCAGGCTCGGTCCAGAGAAAGCTGGACTCACCACCACTAGATCTTTTGCCTCTCTCGTCCCTTTGATATCCTTTGGTTATGCATGGAGCTATTTTGCAGCCGTTCAAATTGAATTGTAATACTTCACGCGGCCAACAGTCAGCAGCAGTTCCAGTGGTTCCAGATAGGGCTAAAGGTTCAGGGCCAGAAACCTCTTGACTGGTTGAAGGGAGGTCAAACGGCTGAGTCTAGTTGTAGAAAAAAACAAAACACAAATGTAGACTTCAGACTTCCCTCAATCAGAGGGGAGGCAGAGAAAACACACCGGTTTCCCCCCCCCCCCTCCCACAACTCCACACACTACTAAGCACTACCTCACACACACCGCTCCAGCCATATGTGTTGCTCTTAGCCGCTGCACAAACACAGGCTGCAGTGCCTGTCCCTGTCTGAGCCCATAAGTCACATTTTAGTCCTGACCTATGGGTGCCGAGAGTGATGGCTTCAGGAAAGGGGGACTTCCTCTGAGAGTAAAGGGGAGCTGAGGGGTGGTTGGGGGGAGGGGGAGGGGTGGAGGCCGGTGGGGCAGGAAGCGTAGTGTGTGGTAGTGCTGCTGAAGATGGACCGCTCAGCACTCCTCTCTCTTTAGTGACATGTGGATGTGCTCTGGAGTGCCGGGTCTCAGAGGGGACCTGGTTGGGGGGGGGGGGGGAACAGAGGAAAACCCAAGGGAGAGGACACACACACACACACACACACACACACAGGAGAGAAGGCTAATTTATATCCTGGTATGCCAAAGGACTCCAAGGACTCATCTCCTTCCCCTTATGGTCGTCACATGTGCGTCGGTCAGAGTTCGGAGAAGGAGAGAGAGCTGAGGAGATGTTGAGGGAGAAAGAGGAGAAAGAGGAGAAGAGAGGGTGGCAAGGGGCAGATTAGAGATTTTCTGTCGCACCAGTGACTCATCACTTTTCACCTTTCAATCAGCACTGCTTCCCATGAGTAACAAGTTCATGAAATGAGCGTGAACTCTGAAATGCAGGTCACACAAATAATGTGAAGTTTACATTCCTCCACCATGAAAGGATTATGTGACAATAGCTCAAATTGGACACAGCATTTTCACCTGTTCATGTGAAAAAGTTTAGGCAAGTAAAACATCTTTGGTTAAGGTTAGGGTTAAAGTTACTGTTAGGTTTAGGCAATGAAGTCTTGGTTAGGGTTAGAGTTGAAGGTTTAATAGGCAACTAAAACAGTTTGGTTATGGTTATGATTTTGGTCGTGGTTAAATAAGAAAAATGAAAATGAAAACTTCACTCACAGTAGAAAACTTCTTGTCATGAGTTGGGAGCTGAACCCAGGTTGTCAGAGTTGAAAGTAAATCTATCCCCCCCCCCCTTCCCCCCACTGTCAAACTACCTGCCTGTGTCTTGTGTCTCGGTGGTGAAACAGATTTCTCTCACTGTTTTTTCGGAGCACGTTATTAGAATTTTAAGACCAAAATCTCACGACACCGGGCCGTCTTCAGCCCGAACCGCAACGGGCCACCCTAACACAGAGAAGACATCGCCGTGGATAAATAATGAAGATGGATTCTTGACAATTATTCCACTAACACCCTCTGAATGTCAAGTGACTCTCGAGTCTCCGACCAAGAGGTCCCCATCAAAGGCTAAAGCCTGATGGTTTTGACAGGCTCTCCGCCCGAGTCTAAACATCTTCCTCGTGCCTGGTCTGGTCTGGTCCTTTTACCCAGACAGCCCCCCCCCACCACCCACCCACCCAAACCACTACCCCTCTTTCTTCTCTCTCTCTCTCTCTCGCTCTCTCTCTCGATAACCAACAGCATTCAGCAGGTTGCCTCTTCTGATGTGTCCCATGGGAGTGGGGGGGGGGGGGGGGGGGGGGGGGGGGGGGGGGGGGGTAGGGGGGGGAGGGGGTCAGGTGAGAGAAAACTAAAGGGGTGGGTGGAGGGTGGAGGGTGGCGGGGATTTTGTAGAAGGGGTGAGGGAGGGTAACAAGTGAGCAGGAGTTGCAGGTAAGGTAATGGCAGTAGAGAAGATGATGGGGGGGGGGATTTGTGAGGTGGATAAAAGGAGAGGAAAAGTGTGTGTGTGTGTGTGTGTGTGGAGAGGGGGGCGGGTGGGGGTTAAGGAGCTCTGTGCATGTGCTCGGTGTCATCTGACTTTCAGGCTGGCTTGCTGATCTCCTCTGATGTACAGTACATGACACGGACCTGGAAAGCCCAGCCCCTAATCAAGGCAAGTGCGGCTGCAGTGCCCCCCCCCCTCCCCTCCCCCTTCCCCCATGATACAGGGCCCACGGGAGGGAGGCAACAACCGGCAGCTGTGTTCGCCGCCTCCTCCCTCCCTCCCTCCCTCCCTCCCTCCCTCCACCACCCTCCCCTCCTCTCCTCTCCTCCAGTCAGGTGGAATGAGGGGATTGGAGAGGAGTGGAAGTGGAACAGAAGGGTATCCGAGTAAAGCCGGAGATATTTGCATGCCTCCAAACGCTTCAGAGCCCCCAATTAGTGTCGGAGGCCCCCGCCGGCTGCGGGCCCGAGCCGCGGCTGGATGGGCCGGTGGTGGCATTCCTGGGGCCCGGGAGGGGGGGGAGGGAGGGGTCGGGGGGGGATTAACACACCCCTCCTCCTGGATGTGCCAGCGCTCTGCCCCGACCGTGACCCTGTACCCTGTGGCCATGAGGTCACATTCTGCTCCGCAACATCCAGGTGAAAGTGTGTGATCCCTTATCAGATTTCACCTTTAAATCAATGTCAGTGGTGGAGGAGCGATGTAGTGGAGGGTAAACACACCTAAACTCAGTTCACCCACCCTTTTATTTGGGGAATAGAGTTAACCTCCCTATTTAAATTTGTCTGATATAAAAAAACAGGGTATACATCATATGAAATAGTATCAAACTTATGTAAAATAGATGAGGATGGGGTTTTAAAGGGAAGAAAAGCTTAAAATAATGCTTTTCTGACAATGTAGCTGATTTTGTTTGAGGTCATGCGGTAGTTTACCCACCTTTTTTTTTACTACTCCATAAATGGAAGTACACTACAAGTCAAAAGTTTGAACACACCGCATTTTTCTTTAGTTTTACTATTTTCCACAGACATCAAAACTATGAAATAACACAAATGGAATTATGCAGTGACCAAAAAAGTGTTAAACAAATCAAAACTATCTTATATTATAGATTCTTTAAAGTAGCCGCCCTCTGCCTTGATGGAAAGGCAAAAGGCTTTGGAAAGAAATTCATACATAGGATCAACTTCACTATTTATACTCGTCTAAGAAACTAATTTCAAGCAGTTAAGCATAAGCCTTTAGATCAACATGGCTTTAAGATAATGAAAAACATAGTCCATCAATCAGGTGTGTCCAAACATTTGACTGGTAGTGTAGGTGTACATGTAGATGTAGGGATGGAAAAAAGGGGGTGCAGCTCAGTATAAGGAAGGCAATCCTAGCATTTTATCCAATATTCCTCATTCCTTACTTTAAGTGTGCTGCATGGGTGCAAGGACACTTTCATTCTGTCTATCTGTGTTTTAGTGGTTGGGGGAGTAGCTGTCTCGCAAGCATACATCCAAGTAACATGAACAAGACATTTCAATCCGGAGTCCACCTCTTGTCCAGGTTCACGGCCCCGGAGAAAAGCAATAAGCAGCCGGCAGACACAGGTACAAAGGACGGGCGCTGGATTAGCCGGGGACTCCAGTTCCCAGAATCACCGCTCTGGGAGTCCGAGCAGAAACTACAGAGAAGAAATGAGCGTCTACAGCTGAACAATCAATACTGTCACTGAAGAATGGCACTGCCGCAAGATCTAAGAGCACCTCAGAAATAGGACGCTTTTGAGAGGGAGAGAGAGAGAGAGAGAGAGAGAGAGAGTGTGTGTGTGTGTTTTTGTGTGCGAGCATGAACACACACATGCAGTCTATTAGCACATGCACCCGTGCACTGTATGCTTTGTTAGACCTGTGAAGTGCCGTATCTCGGAGAAACAACAAACAAGCTTTAATTACGGCACACTGACATATGAAAGACGTCCCCGAGGCTTCGGCTGAACCCTGACAGAGCTCTCAAACATGCAAGAAAATAAAAAGCCCTATTGTTTAATATGGGTAGGTAGCAGGAAATATATGGCACTGACACACCAACAGGTTTCAGCTATGATTATCAGAGGCTTGGGTTATAATTTTGTGTCGTAGTTTTGAACATCGATATATCATTGTCAGATTAATTGTGACACCTTAGTATAATTAGTGTAAACAAATGAAACCATGGTGGAGACGACTGGTAGCCTCTGTCTCACACCAGTGGTATTGTTAGTACTAGTGGTTCTGAAATTAAGACTACATTTCCCATAAACCTTGCTGCTTCCTGCCTCCCTCCCCCCTCCCTGAAGAGGATAAACATGTTGGAAGTGATTTTTCCATCGGCCTTTCACTCCTTTCACCATCTGTCATTGCCAGAAAATGGTTCATGTGGTAATGCTGTGTTGATGATATAATGCTACACATAGCACCTTTAACTGTAGTAGGCATACACTGTGTTGATATGCAATTCATGAATTCATATAATCAGTTAATTGATCTGTAATTCTGATGGTAATACATACTGAACTACATTGTACATTGTATTGTTTTCATGAAATCCCTTTTTTTCTTTTAACTGAGTTAGAAAATAGTGTGTCTTGGCATCCTTACCCTAACAAAAAAAAATAAAATCACTATAATAGTCCTATAGGAACTTGTAATGTGTCTTGTTATGTGTCAGCAAGCCTCCGCCCTGCTGAAATGTCCTTGAGCAAGATACTGAATTATTCCTACCAGCTCCAGAAAAGAGAATTTCCCTACAGTGATCAATAAACTATCACATTATTAGTATTATAATATTCCTATAGGGACTTATTGGAACATTTGCACAGTGCCCTTCTAAAATTTAATACACTGTAGGTCTTTTTCATAGGGGAACCTTGCTGCATTCACATCACATGGGAATATAGACGGTTAAAAGTGACAACTTGGAAGTGTTCACATGTTCCAACTCGTTTGAAGCCGCCAAGAGACCATGACTGACGTTTTCTGTAGACTTTGGTTGCTCCTGATCAGCTTCTTCACACTTAGCGCACATGCCCTCAGTGACTAATGCATTTGACTTCATATTTTACAGCAAACCAAACATTGCAATGTCAACCACAAACCAAAACTCCAGCAAGTAGTTGTGTCCTATCATGGCATTTTAAGAGTACAAAATGGGTTATGTAATGAGAATTATTAATTTTCTTTGTTTTATTTGAGCATTTCCTACACTTGACTACAGGTATTTCCTTGTTGGGGACTTCAGAATTCAGAGAAATCAGGGTCCATCGTCAAATCCTGATTTCCCATGTAGTCTTTACCGTCTGAAAGCTGAGGTGAATAGTATTTTCTAGTAGAAAGCTCGTCTACCATCTTTCCCATGTTACATGAATGCAGCATCTGGCCAAGTGTCACTTCAGTAATTAGGGCGGAGCTCGGACTGTCCCCCTGTCAATCACCTGTGCCAGTGACGAGCTGCAGGTGCTGAAGACCAGTCACAACTAGCAAAGCCTCGGCGGCCTTACACAAGTGACTTTGCTGTCCCGATTTTGTAACCTAAATTTCTGCTTTCGCCTTAGACACCCACTGAGGCCTGAATGAATGCATTGTCACAAAATTCACCCACGCTTCTCTCCGAATGGCTCATAAATCGGAAGTGCCCCAAAGTCAACGACGTGTTCCTTAATGAGAAATGTCTTCGGTGAGTAGCCCAGCCTCACTTAGCCCTGGCACGCGCCTTTCTCACTGTGCCGAGAACGGTTACTTCAAACTCGATTCAAAATGATTGCAATTTAATGTTTTCTTGATTACAGGCAAATAAATATACCAATTAAAATACCATTTGACTCAAAACTTTCTGAATCGTTAGTATGAACTCTCCAATTCGGCATTGGTGTACATCTAATCCACCAAATAGCATTTATGTCAGCAAGCAAATTTTGAATTTATAGAATTGATTCACACTGCTCGCTACGGTCCACTACGGTGTGTTTTGATGGAAGGAGATTGTGGGAACAACAGGCAAACAGTCCTAAAAGTTGACATTGTATTGAAATAAGTGTTGCTTGGTAGATTGTATGTATGCCGAATTGAAGAGGGGCTCCTGACGATTCAAAAGAGGCCTTGAGTCATATTTTATTGAGTGTTTACCCCTCCCTTTAAACACCTATATGCAAGGCCACATTAAATTTTAAGGGAGTTTGGTGAGACGTTCTTTTCATACAAAGGAACGGCACATACCAGGGCTAAGACAAACGCTTATTAGCCATTCTTCCATGCAGCTTCTTCACACGCATATTAAACAAGGATAACTTGACGTGGATAATTTAGTGGTTTTATGTATTGAGGGACAGTAGAATGTAGGCCTAGAAATTAGCATTAAACACAACTCTAAATAGCCTAATAGACGGACTTGATGGTTTCTAATTGATTTTTTACAATAGAATGAAAACGATATACATGATTTTAATGTTTGTTTTAATGTAAGATTTAATTTTTTACGAAGTGCCTTCAGTAAGAAGGGTCATGAGAGCAGTCAGATGCGTTAGATGACTGATTCCAGCTTCGGCCGTCTAATTTATAGTGACAAAATTCAAATACTGGACTATTGCACTGTGGCGCGTAAGCTGCCTTCAAGTGCTGTTGGAAATATTGAAATTATTGGTTTAGCGCAGATATATTAGGCCTGCCCAATACAAGTGGTTTAATGGAGTATAAATAACTAACAACATGTGATGATGATGAATGTGATGCATTTTATGATTATATGTTATTGTTATTGTATTCTATGTAAAAACTTTGTATTGCTATATGCTCCTATTTTTTCTTTTTAGTTGACGCACATTTTTGCTCCCACTAAAATTGTCCACTTTGTGTCGACCTAAAATTCAGCCACTGTAGCACACAGAATCTTACTGCTTGATTTCTAAAATAAAACAAGAACCACCAAAAACCTACTTTTGAAACTGGCATGTCAGTTCACTTACACCTAAGCTATGGCAAAGTCTCTGCATCCAAGTCTCTGCATCCAGTAGCATTTGCTACCAGAACTTCAAAATTCACTTCATATTGATGACATTTCTGGGAATAAGTGGAGCCAGTGTGACAAGGAATTAGAGTTAGGTCACCAAACTATCACAGCTTAGAGGGAACATTGGTCCTGAATGTTCCTCTGGTGTGTTTTCTTTTTTTTTTTCTTTTCTTTTTTTTTTCTAGATTTGGCCTCCAAATAGATAGGCAATTTTTCCTTCCTCTTAGCTCTCCCTTACAAACTACAAGATGAAATTTGGAAATACCCAGCTGATGCCTGTGTTTTGTTACAGGCTCCATTTTGCTGTTACATCCATCGAAAAAGCACTTGAATGTATGACTAGTTGTATTTTATGACTTCCAAACTCAGACGTTGGAGCTCACGAGGAGCACTTGAAGGCAGCGATAGGGGTACTCCACTTTCACAGGCCTTAAACTACCACTGTTGTTGTTGCAGTAAAACCTGCAGACCAGCACAGCCAGCGTGTAGGAGAGCAGAGAGTGAATATTTCAGCATGGTTGGAGGCATTAGCGGTGTCAGTGTGAGTGGTGGGATGAAGGTGTGTGTGTGTGTATGTGCGTGTGTGTGTGGGGGGTGTAGCAGATAGCAGAGCACATCTGGTGGTGTGGCGCGGAGGGGTGGATGTTGGTGGTGTGGGGGGGGGGAGGGAGGGAGGGGGCCCTAGGGTGCAGCCCGTGGCAGCTCCCCTTCCCGTACCAGCCTCTACAAGGGAGCTGCCTGTCTGTCGCACCCTGATTTATGCACAGCTAATGTCAGAGGAAAGCAATGTGGAAACTGTGGCATAAACACCAAATACCGAAAGAGTTTAGAGATTATGATTCAGTGTCTGGGAGGATTGCTCCTCCAACACAGCTATGCCTGCTGCCGCTCGTTCTCCCTCACACACACACACACACACACACACACTTCCACACACTAGCAATCTCCAGTTCTTAGGGCTTATCTCAACAGTGACCTACAGCTTGCATTTTTCAGAGCAATTTCTTCTTCTTTTTTTCCCTTCTCTTTTCCCCCCTTCCCTCTCTCTCTCTCTCTCTCTCTCTCTGTCTGGTTCAGGTAATTGTCCCTGAGTCCAGACCTCTTGTCTTATCAGCTCTTGTTCTGCTCTTTGAATTAAATGGCGCATATATCATGTATGACCAAAACCAGACTCTGTGAGCATTTTTGTCGACGACCCTGAATTGATTTGTTGTGCGACTGCGTTCGCGGGCCGTGGCATAACCTTAGCGTTAAGATCTCCATGTTTCCTACAGGTTCTTGGGTTGTTTGTGGTGGTGGGACACTGGAACACGCAATGGGACACAATTGGCAATTTTAACATCTTGTTGTGGGAGCCTATACTTTGATACTTGGACTGTGACAAATAAATGTATGTATGGGGAAACACACTGGTGAAAGTAGAGTTGCTTATTATACGTATACGTTGTTTTTGCTTGTGTGCGTGAGTGGGATTTGTGTGAATTTGGTGGAGCCCTCCTCCCCTCTGCCTACAGCACACCTACAGTACTGCCTGTGAGTGTGTGTTTGCTGCTTATTGTGCAAGGCTGCGCAGAGGCCCTCAGTACAGCGAGCCCGGCAACGAGTTCTCCCAGCGTCTGAAACATTAATGCAGAAACCCGATTAGCCATGCCATCACAGGCCTCCTGCTCCTTGCCTATTGATTTTCCTTCCGTTCGCCCTCCCCCTTCAAAAAGCCGGGAGGGGAGTCTCTTAAGAGCCAGAGCACCTCTCCTCCTCTCCCAGGCCTCCTCTGGCCCGGGCCTTCTCACCGATCCAGCCCTGCCTGATTTCTACTGAGACTTCGGAGGGGCTAGACTTCTGACGATAACCCTAGGTGCTGGAGGAGAGGGCTGGGGGATGGAGGATAGAGGTGGGAGTCGAGGGGTTGTGGGGGGGGGGGTTGCTCAGTCAGTCAGACGGTGAGCTGTAGTGATCATGGAGGGCTGAATCGGCCTGATCAGTATGCCGGGGTGGAGAAAGTGTACACTCCAGAGAGAGAAGCCGGGTAATCAAAGATGAAAGTTGTTCGGGGTCTGGTCAGCTTGACTCTCCTTCTCCCCTCTGGTTTCACTGACCTGGAGCACTTTCACTGAAGGGAGAGATGAACATCTCTGATGGCTTAGCCCAGAGACACGCTCCATCCATACAGTTGTCTAACTCCAACACTGTTGATTAGGGAACTCGGCTGAAGTTACTGGGCAAATAAGGTGCGTCGAGAATGCAAACTAGAACCTCGTGGAACTTTTCTGGAAGAGTAGCTACACTGCTTAAACTTTATTTTTTTTATTTATTTTTTTTACCAGCTGAAAATACAAAGATTTGACCATGTTTGAGTAAAGCACATTAGAGCTTCTCAAAATGTTGAAATCACTATGTAGGATTAATTGTATATTTTTGAAGAAAGTCACTGCAGCCTATTCATCACACTAGTGGTGCAAATCTCTCCGTGGTATTTTGATATGATCCAGCACTATCTATACAGATGATATCATGGATGTAGGAGTTGCCGTCCCTTGCTTCAGTCTCTGTTCGCCAGCCCCCTGCTTGCCCCTGCCTCCCTTTGTGCTTCCAAACTGCATCGCTGCATCTTTCAAAAAGGCAAAAAAAAAAAAAGGGTGGCGGGGAACGAGCAAAACCGAGGGTGTCATCGTGCTTTAAATGGCAACAGGATCGGAGGTGTTTGTAAGAGAGGAGCTTGACTCATTCCCTTCACAGTGTAGAACAGGTCAGGGCTGCCACCAGACAAGCCACCTTCATTTGAATACAAACCCATGAACACTCCATAGGTGTGAGTCTGCCGATGGCTATATCAGATAATTGGGGAATGCGGTGTGGATTTGTCTGGTTGCTATTGTCTCATGCATAAACAGACTGTGTGTAGGCGTGTTTAAGTAGCTGTTACGTGCCTCCCGAACATGATACACACTCTACAGAGAGCTCTACCTGACTGCAACAGCAGCGCCTGGCGGGAATGACCATCATTCCCATATTTCTGCTGCAGAGATGACTCAGAAACAGCAAGATTGATCCAGATTTCCAAAGACCGATAAGGAGGAATGTGTGTGTGTGTGTGTGTGTGTGTGGACTGTGTGCCTCTGTGTCTGCGTGCGTGTATGCAGAGCAGGGCAGGAAGGAGGGCAGCCGGGGAAAACCTCCGCTAAAACATCATTGCTCAAGGCATAATCGCTGTTAAATAGGTTGTTGACATACACCGTTGCCTGAGTGCAAACATCTCATTTGGCCAATTATCCCCATCGCCGAAGCAGTGCGGTCTAGACGAGGCGTGTAGGTGAGGATTCTGCCGAGAAAAGAGGGAATATCTGTCTCCTCCGCTGCATTAATGGAGCTACCAGATGTGTTTTAAAGGAAAAGGAGAGAGGGAGTGTTGGGTGGCCCGCCACATGTCCAACCTGGGAATGTGTGTGTGGGTGTGCGTATGTGTACGAGCATGTCTGTGTGTGTCTTTGAGTTTTCCAGCATACGCGCGTGTGTACAGGCTCTCATGTTTTAGCGGACCACCCCAGGGTGCTGCTCACCCCCTGCACCCCCCCACACCCACTAGTAACACCCACACACAGTGCGCTGGCAGAGGAGAGCGATGGCTTTCAGCGTGCTTGAAAAGGCGGCCCGGCGATTGATGATGCTCGGCAGAACACGGCTATTTTTGATTTCCGCTGTTCTCTGTGTTTTGTATTCTCTCTGTTCCTACGAGTGATAATTGAATAAAACAAGGATATCATGAATATTGCTCGCTGCGAAAGAGACAGCCCATACCAGGCAATACGGAGTGTGTTTGTGATTGTTTGCGGGTATGAGATGTGTGTGCATTTTGATTGTGTGATAGTGTGTATCTCTATGTGTGTGTGTGTGTGTGTGTGATTCCCCAGTCGTGATAGATAGCCGGAGAAAAGCCCCCTCTAGGCTGCAGGCCCCTCCTGCTCTAATCAATGACACGTTAAGCTGGCAGCCTTTTGAAGTGAGGGGTTCCAGAGGGGTGCTGGAGGGGTGGGATGGAGGGTGTGGTGTGTGTGTGTGTGTGTGTGTGTGTGTGTGTGTGTGTGGGGTGGGGTGAGGGGGGGGGGGGGGGGGGTGACAGAGGAGTTGAGGGGTATTGATGATGTGCGGCGATGGGACACAAGGGAGAAGAGGGGAGGGAAGGATGAAGGGAGTGTAGAGTAGGGTTTTAGGTGGGGGTGGGTGGGGGTGGTAGTGGGACTTTGACGAGGAGCAAAGCCAGTCTGGAACTCATCACCCAGGCTGGAGTGACTGGGCTGGCTGATGGCTTGCCCTGATGGGTCCCAACAGGTTACGCTCAAACCCATCCCCGAAGAGACGTCCCACCATGTTTTTCCCCCCAGCCTTTGGTCAGGAAAGGGAAAAAGTCTCACTTTGATCTTGCATATATCAAACAAAAATTGCCAAAAATGTATCTAGAAGCCATATCCAATAAGTCACATTAGGAGAGCATTCAGTGCCAATGTTCCCTCTAAGCTGATAATTTGGTGACCTAGATGTAATAATTTATCACATTGACCAAATAGTAATATCTTGTCAGTCATCGGCTCCACTTTATCCCCAGAAATATGTTTCAGAGTATGTTTATATAAGCAGGTTTGGAGGTTTTTGTGGTAAATTATATTACATGCAGGGACTTAGTTGAGTGAATTGACCAATCTGCCAAGTTACAAATGTACATTTCAAATAGACAGATTGAATAAAGTCATGGAGCAAATACACTTTTCACCCTCGCCTCTATCTGAAATAGTCTTTTTTTATTCAAAATCCGAATTTTGGCTGTTACATAGCCTAGCAGGAGTGTTAGTAAGCCTGTTGGCTGCAGGGACAAGATGAATCAGAGACAAAAGAAATCCATTTCGCTGTTAAAAACCTCCGTGCTTTCTTTCCCTCCCCGATCCTCCCTCCCCGTCTTTCCATCTCTCAGCACTTGGAAAAAAAAAAAAAAGGTATGTCACCGAGGAACACGTTAGAGGATATTATGTGTGCTTTTTGTAACTCAGCAAAGCTTAGTTTGAAGTGTGAGTGTGTGCTTCTGTGTGTACTTTTGGATGTGTCATCTTGCGAGCGAATGTGCGTGTGTGTGGGTGTGTGTGTGTGTGTGTGCTTGTGCTTGTGTGTATGTGTTTGAGCTTGCATATGTGTGTACTGTACTTGTACATGTATGGTGTGTGTGTGTGTGTCATCTAGGGTGTGTGTGCGTGTGTATGCTTGTGCACTTATGTGTATGTGTCTTTGCTTGCATCTGTGTGTGTGTGTGTGTGTGTGTGTGTGTGTTTGCATGCATATGTGGATACTGTATGCACTTGTGTGTGTGCATATGTGTTCTTGTGTGCAAGCATGTGTGTGTTTGTGCTTGTGTGAGTAAGTACATGTGACTGTGTGTACGCATATGTATAAGTATGTACTTTTGTGAGTCTGTTCTTGTGCGTGCATTTGTGTGACTATGCGTGTGTGTGACTGTTCGACTGTGTGTGTGTGTGTGTGTGTGTGTGTGTGTGTGTGTGCGTGCTGCGGAGCCCTGAGAACTTGGCAGCGTGTCAGCGGTGCGCTCCAGCAGTGAGGGGGAGCTGCTGTGTTTCTCTGCCCTGCGCTGGATCCCCTTTCAGCCTGACACAATCCCACAATCCCACAGCTCTGAGCTCTCAGCTGCAGCCTCCACAGCACCACCGCTAACCCACCGCGCTCTCATACCCACCCAGATCACTGTTTCAGCACTCCAGTGACCGTCCGCTGTCAGTGCTCCAACTGTACTGTACTTTGTTGGAGGAGAGCCTACATATGTATGGGTTTCTGGCAACAGTTATAAGTAAAGTATGTTGTAATTAGGGCTGGGCAATATATCAATATTATAGTGATATCGTGATATGAGACTAGATATCGTCTTAGATTTTGGATATCGTAATATTGTGATATGGTATAAGTGTTGTCTTTTCCTGGTTTTAAAGGCTGCATTACAGTAAAGTGATGTCATTTTCTGAACTTACCAGACTGTTCTAGCAGTTCTATTATTTGCCTTTACCCACGTAGTCATTATATCCACATTACTGATGATTATTTATCAAAAATCTCATTGGGTAAATATTTTGTGAAAGCACCAATAGTCATCCCTACAATATTGTCGCAATACCGATATCGAGGTATTTGGTCAAAAATATTGTGATATTTGATTTTGTCCATATCACCCAGCCCTACTTTCAACTGAACATTTAGCCCACTTCGTAGAAAATACCGAGATATATATCGTGTATCGCTATTCAGCCTAAAAATACTGAGATATGATTTTTGGTCCATATCGCCCAGCCCGAGTTGTAATTAGGGTTACCGCTCATTAAAAATCAGTCAGTGTCATCCACCTCTGAAATCATGATGCAGTTTGTTTTGATTACATCTTTATTACAGAATTGATCAGTAGAGGGTTTTGCGTCTACGTCTGGCAGCATCATGGAGGTCCAGTGGAGAATTGGCGGTGTACATATAATGTCTAAATAGATAACAGCTGGGCTAAAAGAGAGATACCTGAAAAAATTGCAGTGGTGTGAGTGTAGGTCAGTTCAGTAATATTATAAGTAAAAGTGAAGGGTGGATTTGTTTCAAATTCCAAATTGTTTTAGATTATCTTGTCTTTAGTCCTATGGACCCCTTTCACAGCAGCCATTTTGATGTGTCATAGCAGGGTAAACACAGGTGTAACTAATAACATTAATGATGGTTCCATTCCACTTGGGAGTTCCAGTGCTAGGGCCTGGTATTGTTCATGCTGGCTCATTAATGGCTGTGGCAAACCTAAATGGAATAGAACCATCATTAATATTATTAGTTACACCTGTGTTTACCCTGCTATGACACATCAAATGGCTGCTGTGAAGGGTCTATTCCTCTGATCCTAGCCTGTAGCTTGAGAAAAGTCAGCTCAGTTAACCTGAACAAGCTGTTGGTTTTTGGCTTTAGCTAGCTAACTAGCCAGCAGGCTAATTTAGTGAAGCAACTCATGTTAATGTTATTAACATGCAACTACTAGCCACTACTAATGCTAACTTTTCCTTCTACTAGATGTTAGCTAGTGCGCAGCTCGATGGTAATAGTTAGCCTAGCTGCTAGCCAGCAAGCTGCAATTAGGCCTACTAGATTTATCACTAATGAAATGGTCAGTTCCCAGTCAAAAACAGCACAGAAATGAACGTGGTCTTTTCAGTTCTGTTGAGACGGCCAAGTTGTATGTTTAGAAACACAATTGGCTGTTCAAAGCTATTGTTGCTCAAGAGCTGAGGTCCTCCAATATGGCTGCCAGAGAGTGTGTTGCATGTCACCTGAAATCTCTCTATACTACACTGGTTGTCATTTTGGGTTGTGACTGGTTACATTTTGATTGGATTCCACACAGTGTATGTATGTATGAATATTATTATTATCATTATTATCAGCATCTTCAATCTAAAAGTAACAATATCAGCCTACAAAAACCCATATCGACCGAACCCTAGTTGTAATATATTATGAATCTCCCATGACGATGTTATGAGATTTTGTAGCTATACACTTTTCCCCCAAAGTAGTAGTCAGACTACAGTTTTTGCACACTGTGTGTATTATAGCATAATTAGACCATGTTCTAATGTAAAGATGATAATGTATTTTTAATGTGCTTGTGATACTGTAATGCACAATGAGCAACACTTAAAATAAGCCGAAGCAGCGGAAAACAGGTTAAAAATATCTGGCTCTCTTTCAAACTGCCACTCAGAATTATTTTTACATACTTCATACACGTCATCATCAGCTGATTTTATTTTTATTATTATAAGTACATTTTGACACATGAAGGTAGGCGGTTAGAGTCAGCTCGCCCATCAGTGTTACTGTGCATCATCATCAGCTCTCCCAGATGGACCTCCGCTAGATGGATATTGATTGATTCTGTACAGAGTGATGGTGATAATGTGACAAACAACAGTCATTTCTCACTGAAACATCACTTTGCCCCACTAGCGAGGCCTTTATCACCCAGTGTATCAGAGGCTTCCTGGAAGCGCTCTTCCGGCACTGGGGACCCGCCGGACCGATGAGCCGGTGGATCGAATGACATTGTGGCAACTGCCTTAATGACTCAGTGTCGCGGCTCCAGGAAGTGACTGTGACAGGCCTTAGTCAGTAATAGTGGAAAAAAGTAGTGTGGGAGACTGTGTGGGTGATTTACAGTATGCTTTTGGCTTTGAGATTTGCACATTAAATTTAAAGTGATAATCTGTGAGATCCTCTTTTTAATTTTGTCTCCATCTTTGTTGCTCAGCGCTCATTGCTGTGGTGTTTCTGCACCGCTCTTCCCAGAGATCACCTGTCAATCAAACAGTGTGTCCAGTACTGTGACGCTTTCCTTGGATTTGATCTGTTGATGAAGTTTGAGTTTCTGTAGGTGGCGCTCTGTTCTTTATCTGTTCAGCCAAGAAGAACTACCCAGTTTTTATGTTTTTATTTTACGGAAACATAAAATGCATCACTTGCTGTGTGCCAGATGATTTTTTCCAGGAAAGCGCTACCAGACACCAGGTGTTTAGAACAGCAAATGGAAAAGCTTTCATGAACTACGCATAGGTTGAATCACTATTGTGTTGTAGCAATTAGTTAAACTGAATAAGAGAATAGCCCAAAAAAAGCCACTTATTTATATGTAAAAGTCACAGATTATTATTTTAACAACTTAGCAGTAAGATTCAGCTTGTTTTTGCCAGTGGTGTTAACTTTTTTGATGCTGTTCAAGTGGCTGGCAAGTCAAAGCAAATGCCCGGGAAGCGTTTTGAAACATGTCACACCATCTTATCATATCCAAGCTTTTCTCTCACAGGGTTAATATAACAGCGTTCCAGGAGCCACCCTGCTGCAGCCACAGACAGCGCCACATCAGCACTGTGTGTGTGTGTGTGTGTGTGTGTGTGTGTGTTTGCGCCTATGCATGTGTGTGCATGTGTCTCTTGCCTCTGTGTGGGTTCGTTTGTGTGTCTGTGTGCACGCCTGTGCTCTAAATGCTGATTGATGTATCTCTGGCTTTGTCAGCCCTTTGGCATAGGTGGAACAGGTGTGACTCTGCCACAGAGCGAGGCTCAGACAAGCCATATCACGGCACAATGAGGTCATTGTGCAACACGCACATTCCTGTACAGGGCCCTCGGACTTTTACAGGCTGGAGGTAGCCATCTGTGTGTGTGTGTGTGTGTGTCTGTGTGTGTGTGTGTGTGTGGCGGGGGGGGATGTGGGTGTGTGTGTCGCTCCAGGTGAGGGGGATTTGGATGAGATTTGCTGTATGAAAGAGATGTGTGCTCACCAGCTGCGTGTCCCTACACACTCTTGCAAACACCTCCGAGGCTCACACACACACACACACACACACACAGACGGGCCAAGTGACGATTCTCCAGTGTTGCAATATCAGCGTCTTGTGCCTGTGAGTGGGCGTCGGGTTAAGTGGGGCTGGCTGGGGTTTTTCCGACCGTGTCACTCCATTGTCTGAGACAGTCAAGGCTGCGTCGGTTCGCATGGACCCGGGGGTCCATTAGTAAAATATGGACATTACTACAAGGATGAAGTCATCTGGTCTGACTCAGGCAGCTCATTCAGTGGCATCTGTGTTTGTTTGGAGCCTGGCTGAGAGTTTAGCCTCCATGTCCTAACACTGAGACACGGCACATATAAACTCCCTCCTCATTCCTCTTTCTTCCCTCTGTCTGTCTGACCCCCCCTTCTTTTTTCTATCTATCCCGGTGTTTTCATCCAGGACATAGCTTTGCCATTGTTGGTTAAAGAGAAGGGGACCATGTTCACTGTGTGTGTGTGTGTGTGTGTGTGTCAGAGCGGTGTGTGTTGCGTTCCCCAGGGTTGGGTGTCTGGACCAGGTCCCTTTTAGCTGCTTTACAGTTTAACCAGCCTTGACTTGCTGTGCGGTGACATGCCTGCACTACACTGACTGGATGACTGGGAGGATCTGCGCCCTCTGTGTGTGTGTGTATGTGTGTGTGTGCTTGTGTGTGTGTGTCTATGGATCAGAGTGTGTGTAAGGCTGGAGGCTGACTGCTGGGCTATGCTTGAAAGACTTCTGGCATGTGCTGGTGCCTGCATTTTTCACCCTTGACTGGAAGCATATGCTGCAGCACAATCGAGACAGTGTTAGACGGGCTTGGCGTGAGGGACCCAGGCGGCTTCCTCCACATCTGGCAGCGCTTGGCCCTCCTTCCAGGTGAGTCACGTCCCCCGGGAGGGTGGCTCTGCTTGCGGCCCCTCGGCCCCTCGGCGGGCCGGGCATCTGGAAGTGTCTGGATCCGTCTCGCAAGTCACATCTATCTCCACATGCTTTTCCAATTTCGTCACCCCCGCCACCTCCACCTCCACCTCCACCTCCCCCCTCCACCTCCCCCTCCACCTCCAGAGGTGATCCTGCGTAGGTGTGAGAATTGACTTACTTTTGTTGTCTATTGTTTTCTATGAATTTATTTCTAATTAATGCAGAGATGATTCAGTGTGTGGGAATTCACTCGTTTTCTATGGATGTTGTGTAGCCAGCCATGCATGAGGGTGTGGGTGTGTGTGCGCAAAGGGGAGTGGCTGTGTGTGTGTGTGTGTGTGTGTGTGTGTGTGGGGGGGGGGGGGCATGGATTCCCCCCTGACCCTTAAACAGGAATGTCACAGGCAGGCTGGGTAATTATGTCCCCTAGCCTGATGGCTGATGGAGAGGCCCAGGCTTGTGTGTGTGTGTGTGTGTGGCTGATGGGAGTTGCATGTGTCAGAGCTGATTGATCGTGACACAAACAGATGTATGTTGGCGGAAAACATGTCGGTGTCCGTGTGGAACGGGTCTATTCTGATCATTAAAGAGATGAAAATAAACATCTTGCTCTGATTAACGGCGGCCGTCCCGGCGGACTTGTCAGCGGCACGCCGACATGGCAAGCCGAGGCCGTACATATGTGTGTACAGATTTCAGTTTTACATAAATGTGTTCCTGTTTAGAATTTGGTTGCTGCTGTAAATCTAAGTGTGTGTGTGTGTGTGTGTGCCAGCCTGTAGGCCATTCAAGTGGGCCGCCAGTCTAGTCTTCTTAGGATGTCTAAACGGAGATCTAGAATGAATAATAGAAAATGTGTTGGTTTTTTTATCCAGTTTTGGTAAACAAACTTCTCTCATAGCTAGCGCATTCTCCCTAAGCAGCATCTCTCTCTCTTTATCTGTTTCACTCTGACTCTCTCTCAAACACCCACACACACGCACATGCACACACACACACACACACACACACACACACACACACAGCCTCACTCTCTCAGAGGCTATTTAGAAAGGAATGCTGCCGGAGTCTCACATTTCACTAAAGAAGCAGAAAAGGAGAGAGAGTGAGCGACATAGAAATTGAGGAAAGGGGGGGGAAGAAAGAGCAAGAGGAGGCTCATTTTTGTCTACGATGTCGCAGTGTGTGTGTGTGTGTGTGTGTGTGTGTGTGTGTGTCTCTCATTGAGGCGTTGTTTTAAATATTGAACAGCTATAGTGTGTGTGCTACTGTATGCAGTTATAGGACCAGCATCTGTGGGACTAATGAAGTCAGCTCTTTGATTAACTGTGAGTGTCACACACACAGGGGTGGATTGGTCGCCTGCAGATGAGGCTTTATTGGCAGAGGGTATGCCATAGTGTGTGTGTGTGTGTGTGTGTGTCAGAGAGAGAGAGACCCCCTTTCTTCTTCGTCCTCCTCCCCATCTCCGAGGCGACCCGGTTTCTCGGCCCTGGGAGAGTGTGTGTCAGTCTGAGTGTCAAGTAGAGAGACTCCGTGGCCGTGTAGTAAACAATCCGACACACACTCCTGGGATTACCACAGTCTCTTTGTCTGCTGATGGAGACGGCCTGAAATGCATTCGCCCTGACTTTTAGTGAGAAAAACAAAGTCAAATTGGCTGCGTTGAGTCCTGCGATCGCCCCTTGAAATGGGCCTTGTTTACTGATAAATTTATCTGAAGTCTTCAGCTCTGTAACGCCAGCCTTTCTAATGAGGCACCTCTCTCTCTCTTATGTTGAAATGATAGCCTCAGAGAAGATTTTCTGTGTGCGCGACGTGAGCATTGATCAGCCCAGACTTGTAAAACAGCTTCCAGAATCCAGTTCTCTACCTAGCTGTATTTCTTTCAGAAACGCCTCACTGATGCCATCTTAGGTCAGGCTTTCATCATTTCATTTGTCACCAAAACTTCCAAAACTGTTTATATTGACTAAATTTCTGGGGGCAAAGTGGAGCAATGTCTGATGACTAACAAAACATGATTTGGTCAATGTGGTAGATTATTAGACGAAACTGACCAAACTATCAGTTTAGAGGGGACATTAGTCCTGAATGCCTCTCTGATATGATGACGTGGTAATCCTCGAGTTCCTGTCTTTTTATTTTGTCTCTGCCTTTGTTGCTAAGCGCTCATTGCTGTGGTGTGTTTGCACTGCACTTCCCAGAGATCACCTGTCAATCAAACGCTGTCTCAATCTGTTGATGCAGTTTGAGTGTCTGTAGGTGGCGCTCTTTTCTCTGTCTGTTCAGCCATGGTGGCTATCGCTGCTAACGCTAACTACCCAGTTCTCCTATTTATTACAAAAAAAATCTCTGGATTGAGCCTTTAACAAACCTAAAAACTACAAAATAAAATTTAGAGTCACTTGGGTGAAAGCATGGTGAGTGCCACACCTTGACGCTCATGCTTTGACTATAAAACAAACATCAGTGTCTCCATTGGAAACTCTTGCAAATACTGTTTCTTTTACCTACCTCAATTCTTATTTCAGTTTACCACCTGTTGAACCAAGCCCTCTTTTACCAGCACCAAGAACAATCGCCCCCCCTCTCACCTCCCTTCAATAGAAGTGACGAATGGCGCTGTCATCTCATTGTGCCGGTCCTGACACAGGCCACCTTAGCATGCTTAGGGGCCCTCGGGTGCTGCTGGGCTGAGTGTCAAGCCTCCATCAGCTGCTACAAGCCCCAACACAGCCCTGACACAGCCAAGCCACAACACAGGCCTTAGGGCGATCTCTCTCTCTCTCTCTCTCTCTCTCTCTCTCTGGCTCTTCCTCATGCTCCTCCTTCTAGGGCTCAAACTTGAATCATCATCCCCTGGTAGCAGACAGAGGCAGGAGATGCTGGGCCGGATTATCCATATATCGCATCGGGCCATATATCCCACCAGCCAATTTGCCTTGTCGGGGGGGCACCTCACATTCAAACCATAATTATACCTTTATAAGCTTTGTCATATTTTCTTTATATATTACGCCTACTCTCTGGGGGGAATGCATACGCAGCCAAAATTAACCTTTGATACTAAAAAAGAATATGTAAAAGAGAAAGTATCGTGATTATGTGTAGGTGCCCCTCCGCCTCCCCATCACATTTGAATTTGTCCAGTTCAAGCATTTTGTGCGGTAAGAGAAAACCCGTTCACCGGAGGAGCTGCTAAGAAAAGGTAGACTGAAAACTATTTTCCCAAGTGTGTTCGCCGCAGTCAGGCTTTTCTTAACCCTGCCTGTTACTAACTGTAAGGGTGACAGATCTTTTCACAACTTGAGAGAGTGAAGAACGAACTGGTCGAGTTGATGCTTGTGGGAAGGTTTTCTCTTTGAACTGGATGCGTGGTTTGTGATGCTTATAGCAACCATAATTTAGCCTACGCATTGCAATACATTCAGGGATGGACTGGCCATCAGGACTACCGGGAGACTTCCCGGTGGGGCGGGCCGCTCTATCTAGGCTACTCTATAAACAGAGTGAGAGGGTGTCATGGGGCTGGGTCGCACTGGAACGGCAATCCGGGAGTGAATCTGACGAAGGAACGCGCGTTCTGGTTCTGAAAAAATAAATACAGAGCAGGCAAAATTTTAATTTAATTTGGCTTAAACAACTGGTTTGGTTAGTTTTTACACCAACTTTGCCGACTGGGCGGTGTTTGGACCTTCGAGCCAATCACAGTGCTTATAAATGCAAACCCCATCCAACCGGGAAGCCGTGCCACGTTAAACAAACTCACATCAAATAACCAGCGTGTTGTGTTGTGAAATCACCAGCAAGGATGGTTTGTGTCCGGCCGATTGTGGTGGGCCAGGTCCAGGTCCATCCCATTGTCTCAATGTGCTGCTCCTTCCACCTTCTGCAGGTCCCACTGTCACATCAGCTCACCTGAAGTGATTGTTTGCTACAGTTATTGAGCTTTCTTTATTTTATGGTATGTGGGGCCTTGTCCGTGGTGCTGAAGTCGCATTAAATGTCTGTTTAATGATTTTTTTTTAATTGTTTGTATTATGATTTTTTTTAGTCATGCTCTGTAATGGTTTGGCATTTAGTCTTCATTCAGGCCTTTGAAAATGTATGGTGGAAACAATGATTTTTAGCATGATGTCTTTGATATGAGTTGCATTCAAATTTGATACAGTATAGCTCTGTGTGTAAAGCCTAAAATGGCATTTATAGGCTCAAGTCATCTATGGTGTAAAGTAATTTGTTGGTAAGTACATTATCTTACATTTGTCTGCAGTATGTGTGTTGAGCCTGTATTGTTTAAGTTAATGTAAATCTATGATCTTTATTGGCATACTAAATTTCACTTTTTTGCGTGTCAAGTGGACAGAGGGGACCATAGGGCACCACACTGTGTTAATCCGGGCCTGAGGAGATGGATTATGAAGGGCGGAAATAAAAGGTACGGTGGGCCCTGAGGGTCAAAACACAACATTTCACAAAACACAACGACATTTCAGAAAACACAACATTTCACAAAACACAACATTTCTTTTTTGTGATTGGACACAACCCAAGTGCCTGGCGACAGTTCAATGTCATTTCCTGTTTCTATTGTGTACTACTCTCAGCAGTGTCCTTGCACAAATTTTAAACTCAGTCTGAAAGGATGGAAGAGGAGATTGAAATCATAAGGGAATATTTTAACAAAGGACATTCATATGATGTAATTCTCGATATGCTTTTAAGATACCATGACAAAATGTCCCGTGGAACCCTGAAAGCACACTTGAAAAAATTAGGACTGAGGAGACGGGGCGGCTACTCTTCAACAAGTGACATCAGAAGGGCCATCTTATCAGAGCTGTGTGGACCTGGACAGATGTTTGCATACAGAACTATGTGGTTGACTTTAAAGCAGAAACATGGCCTCTGTGTTAAAAGGAGACGGTAATGCGAATGCTTTGTGAACTGAACCCACGCAGAACCTTGTCGGTTTATTAGACGCACGTACTATTCTATTACTTGTGGCATGTAGACGGGTATGACAAATTAAAACCATTTGGCATTGCAATATCTGTTGCAATAATGTTTCTGCTTTAAAGTCAACCACATAGTTCTGTATCCAAACACGCATACACAATAGAAACAGGAACTGATATTGAACTGTCGCTAGGGGTTCTGTCCAATCACAAACAAGAATTGTTGTCCGACTTTTTTCATAATCTGAAATGTTGTGTTTTGTGAAATGTTGTTGTGTTTTGTGAAATGTCGTTGTGTTTTGACCCTCAGGGCCACCGTAAAAAGGTGTACGTGTCACTTTCAACACATCCATGTGTCTAGTGCCATGTAACACATCCATGTGTCTAGTGTCATGTAACAACACAAATTTGAGTTCCATATGTTGTTATTAAAAGTAAAGTTTTTTACTGTCCCATAACACAAAATGACAATAATAAAAAACTGGCCCGTACGCTGTTTTGGAACAAAAACTTCCCACCTGCTTGCATTTTACAAGCGAGTGTCCAGCATCACAAGATATTTGAGCTACTAAGGCTAAAAAGGATCGTTCTCAAGCCAAAAAAAACTAATGCCAAAGCAGTATTATTGTTTCAGTATTTAGCATTGTGATATATTCGCTCTTCACTAGACATTTCTGATGGATCTCTGCTGTAATTAGCTAGCTTACTGCTCAACATTGTGAAAATACATGCCACCGTAGAGGACAGAGACCTGTGATGAAGTCATAGATCCTCCTTTTAATTTACAGTATGTTGTGTTGAAAAATAACAAATGTGCATGTGTTGAAAAATAGATTTAAAAGTAATACAGTTTGAGACAGTTTTCTTATGGACACAGATGAATTTAGGAATTGTCCCATATGGGCTTTTAAAAGCCAATACCAAAACAGATATTTTTGGATCGAAGCTGCCGATAGCCGATACTATATGCCAACATCTTTAAATTTGATAATTTTCCTTCCCAGGAAATATTAAAAAATACAAGTATTCAGTGTTTCCTCCTGAATTGTATTCTTGTCAGGGTGGAAAAGCCTCTGAAACAGCATTTGGACCATCATCGGACACTAAAACTCTCCATTGAAAGCCAGACTAGTGACATTCTTGTAGGTGGGTTAGCAGCTCCTTAAGGCAGGGCGAGGCAGGATTTCTCTGATCAGCCATCTGATTTCAAATTAATAAAACATAGTCACCAGCTGTGGTCATGGAGGAACCTCCAACATATCAGAGGTGGGCGACACTGATTGGCTGATTTTTATTAAAAGACCAGTATCAGCTCTGATTAAGACCACTGCATCGGTCTAACCATGCTACACATGAACAGTTTTATTTTTTTGCTTATTGTGTGTCTGGGAAAGCGGCCTCGCGAGTACAGGTGAACCTCGCTTCCTCTGTAGCCGCTGCTTTTGGCTAAGAGAGGGCGATGTGCTCTGCTGCAGGTCAGAGAGAGAGGCAGCGGATCAAAGATGAACAGACAGAGAGGTAGGGGGGGGTTAGATATAGTGGTGTGTTTGTTTGGACCGGAGTTTGAGAAGAAGTGGAAAGTCCAGTGGTGGTTAATTGGTGTGTTTGGGTGTGAGGTCAGGAGGGTGGCAACAGGAACACACCGCTCAGCCCTGAGAGGCAGATGGATATACAGCCACCGCAGAGACGCTGTTCAATCTAATCACAACTAAACACTCTGAAGACACGCACAGACCCTGCAACAATCTCCAGGCCCTCTCCTCCTCTTCTCCTCTCTTGCTCTTCCCCGTTCCTCCTCTCTGCCTCCCCCCTTCTCCGAGCTCTCGCTGTGCCCAAAGCCCAGGGGAGGTCACGATGTGTCACAGCAGCAAAGGCCTCTGGGTAGACTCGCTGGTCGCCCCCCCACCCCCACACCTACCTTAGAAAATGCCCCGGGAGGTTAGCGTGACCCGAGGGGTTCGAGATGCACAGAGATCAAACGAGAGCCAGGTTGATCATGAAACAAGGCTGCAATGTTTTTTGTGTGTGTGCTCCTGGCAAAATCTTTATTGAAGGCTTTGAGTTCCTCCATGATGATGATAATAATAGCCTAATAAAACAATTTCATGCATACTTGTTTGGAATCTTTTATTCTCCAATAAATATGTAATCAATCATCATATCTATCATATCAGAGGTGGGCGACACTGACTGGACAATTTTTAATAAAAGACCAATATCGGCAAAGCGATATATCGCTCTAGCCCTAGTGTGAATGTGGCTTAAGTTACCCAGCCTCTGTCCCCTCAAGTGACACCCATGCCCCGGTTTGATGTGATGACACCCGGCGTAAGCATATGAAAGGTGCTGTTCAGCGATTAAATTATTCCCTTTGTGAGTTGCTGTGTGACAGGTTCTCTAACCAGCAGCCGGTGCAGTGCGTGTGTGTGTGTCTGTGTGCGTGTGTATCGGCTGATTTAGTTTTCACCGAGCACATCGCATGGCTGTCAGAAGTGGGGACAGAGATGAACGTAGCGGCGTTCCCATCAAAAGCCCCGTTCTCCTCTTTGAAGGCCAGCGCCAGTTGTCGGCGCTCCTCCGCTCCCAGTGGTCATGGCTGGATCGGCCATATAACAGTCCACCTTTTGATACAGCCACCAGCTCCATTCGACCGCAGGCGGATGTGTTCATTGTATCCTACGTATGCAGAGATCTGTATCACTGCTAGAGTCCATCCACTGAGACGTTTTAGCAGCCATTCTAGATAGATAGAGATGATGGGTCTAAGGGTCAAAAAATGAATCTATATCCAGATCACAGACACCAAAAATCCATGTGTCCCTGGTAGATCATTGACACATGGGCGAATGGTTAAGCTGATCAACAGGCCAATCTCCCCCAAATTTGGTGTGTTCCTTCAAGTTTCGATTTGTCATTTTTTGTGTGCCGAGAACATTTCCAGTGACCATACCCGACATGAGAATTTAATTTGGGCGAATACGGTGAATTTACGGTGTCAATTAGTGGGGATGGGACGCTCCTCTCTGTTTTAGAATCACTTTGTGGTGAAACTGATAAGACGGGTGGATTTTAAGTCTAATCTTGCTTTTGAAAAGCTTTCCTCCCTACTTCCCAGTGACTGTACATATCTTTACAGGGATATTGTACAGGGGGCGGATGAGAGAAAGAAAAGGCTAGAGGGAGAGAAAGAAAAGCAGCAGATGTCCCTGTGTGAGTCATTGTACCCATGAGTAGGGATGACTTCTTGGGAAGTGTTTTACTAATCTGGAGGGGGTTTGGGTGTGTATGTGTGTGTGTGTGTGTGTGTGTGTGTGTGTGTAAGAGAGTGTTGGGGTGGAGGTTAAAGTTGGGCCAGGATTGGAGGGTCCTAGTCACAGCATTCCTACACTCCTCTCCTCTCTTGTCACAATCTGACTCACATTTCTACTTAAGGATTTATTTATCTGTTCGAGTCCTATCTGTCATCTGCCTACACACTAGTCTATGTTGAAAACAATGACTATTACAATAGTACTGAACCTTACTGACACCCCTTATGAAACTACTCTGAGACCCTGATTGATTTCAATTATGCCTTTCATTGCTTTAAGATAACATAGCGTGGTTTAGGGCTGCACGATTATTTTGTGATACTCTTGATTCCCAAAGGAGAAATTTGTCTCTTTTCTCTTTCTCCTCGTCCACAGAGAGGTCAGAGGTCAGGATCTGGAGTTGGGAGGGATTCAGCTTCTTGCTCAAGGTCTTGAACTTGGATCCTAAAGTTGAATGGCTGTCTCTCTAATCACTAGGCAAGCAGATAAAATGAGATGCGCCTGGAGCACAAAGGCAGCATGCAAAACGCTTTAAACTTGTTGAAAACAATTAGAAAAAGGCGCCTCCCGCTGCTAAAAGTACATCCTGTGCGATCAAGGCCTTATGCACTCATCCTACTGGATTTAGTAATGATTCCCGAGGTGACTGAATTGGTCAACTTTGAAGTGCCGTAACAGCTCGAAGGCAGAGATTCCACTGTATCTGTGCTTGTTTGACGTCATCTGGTTGGTAACCAAAATATTTCCAAATGACAGATGATGATCCCTTTTTGGCTACTAAAGCGATTTCGTGTTCACACTTGGAGGCTGGATTCTGCCTCTTCATTATCAGTGGGTTTATCCATTCTTACCGGATGTTTGGACAGATGAAATGCCAAGTAATCTTTCAGTTTTGGCTATTCACCGCTTCAAGTCAAGTCATTTGTCCTGCCAGCAATATGGGTAGCTCAACTGTTCCTGCCCATGCACACTCGATTTATGTAGAATGGCACACGTAAAAAGTGAAGAAGCGTTTTAACATGGCACATGTAAAAAGTGAAGAAGCGTTTTAACATCAATAAATCACCACGTTCAATTTTAGACATTAGTATAATTACCGTAAACAAACGAGACCATGCCAAGAAGACTGGCAGCATCTACCAGCCTCTATACTGTATTTTACACTGTGTGCCACCGGGTCGGATTTGGTGGGAAATCAGCTGCATTGCTTTGTGGCACAAAGGGATATTGCTTTATGGTACAAAACAGGAACTGTTTTTACTTTGCAAGCAATACACAACTTAATTCCAGTTCCACTATTCTAACTGCATAGTTTGAACTATGCAGTTAGCTTACCTGGTCAGAATGCATATTGTCTTTCGTCAAGGGCTGTTATCATCTCTTCTCCTTCTTCTGCTCTGTCACATGACACCAATAATGACACATAATGACATTTAGATTCAGTTCCATTGGCAAACCAATTTAATTTGTTCGCTTTAAAGTATCGCTCAAATGAACGATTGATTTGTGAATCGATGCATCACTAAGTTAAACACACACACCTGGAGATGCCCAGTGCAACCCTAGTCCTTCACTGTTGGCAGCTGTGCTCAAGGGCACAGTGATAGTAGTTAAGGATGTGGAGCAGATACTCTCAGCTGCTCCAGGCATTTGAACCAAAACACCTTCTGGTGACAACCATACTTCTCTTACCATGAGACTACCACTGCACCTACTACTGCACTGAGTTCAAGCTCTGTGTGAGCGACTAATCATGTAACACTATAGAGGCTTTTATGCTAAAATAGTTTACAAAGGCTCAGCTTAATACAAGCATTAATGCTTATGGCACTGATGGTTCACACCTGCGTGGACTGGAGTCCAGCCCTGTTCCCAGTTGGGTCTCATCATCGACACCCTTAGTCCCCCCCCTCCCCACATACTCGCCATTCCTTTCACATGAAATATTGTCATTACACACTCCCTAGCTACAACTGACTTCCTACTGGAACTGGGCTTGGACTGAAATTTGTCTCAGCAGTTGAAAATGACACCCGCTTCCTCTCCTTCCCTCTCATCTAAGGTGATTTAACCTCTAAACACATTCTTCTGCTGACCGGACTGACACTGTTAACCTGATAAGTGAGGGTCCTTGATGAATATTATAGTTTGTGCATGGCGCTAACTTCCATATAGGGAAATAAGAGAACACTGGAGATTAAGTGGGAGATCTGGGGATCAGCCAAACGTTTTGCTGCTATTCTGTGTGTGTGTGCTTGCTTGTGCATGTTTGCGTTCAGTGTCTGCAAAGTTGCACCTAGCCCCTCTGCCCCAGTGTCATCAAAAGGAATGGCCCTTGGAAGAAAGTGGTGATTTCTTCTGAAGAGCCACAGGTTGTGTCCTGCACGCTGGCCCCTAAACCTTGTAGCCCTCTAGCCTTTTAGTCGTGGCCCTCAGAGGCTCCTGGGCCGGTGAATATGTCTCTGTGTCCCCCGTCCTCCCTCCCACCCCCCCTCCGTCCCCCTGCTGAGAGATTCCAGAGGCTCCTCTCTCGGCCTCTCAGGGCTCCTGGGTCACTCGTTTGTCATCATGACCTTTGACCCCTGCAGGCCAGTGTGCCGGGAGGAATGTCGGAGATGTTTACCTTGGCTGAGACTGATGGTGTCCAGGTGGCTCATTCTCTCTCTCTCTCTCTCTCTCTCTCTCTCTCTTTTTTCTCTCTCTTTCTTTTTTTCTATCTTCTGTTTTCCCTGAGCCAGGCATCTCCAGACTCCCCCACACATACACACACACACACGCCCTCTGCTATAGCCAGCCAGCCTGGTGAATAATTCAGAGCTGGAGAGAGAGAGGGAATAAACCGTCAGGGTGTAGGTACACTAATACCATGCCTGTTAGCACCAGTCCCTGTCTACAGGAGCGTCCTGTACCTGTGTCTCCACTTTCAACACGCTCAAACAGAGACGGACTCTCTAGGTTTGTGTCGGAAAGTATCTGGATTGTCTTGACTGGAAAGTAACTGTAAGGAGGAGGAGGAGGAGGGGGGGGGGGGGGCATACAGTGAGAGAGAGAGAGATATTGATTGGCTGTCTGTCTGGGTCCGGTCAGAAACAGACTCGTCCTACCTCTCCACTTCCCAGAGTTAGTTAGCCATCAGCCAGCCGGCCCAGCGGCCCGGCTAGACAGAGAGGGCATTCAGTAATGGGTAATGGAACCCCCCCCCCCTCCCTCCAATTCAACATGGTGCCATCTATCACTCTCGCACTGGACCTTCCCAGTGGCTCCTTGCTGGGTCCTCATCTACTGGAAACTCCTGGAAAGTTTCCTGCCCTGCCACCCCCCCCCCCCTCCCCCCTCCAGCCCCTCTAAAGAGCCCATTAAACAGTGTTGTAATGCAAACAGCGAGTCCGAAGAGAGCGAGGGCCAGGTGTCGGGTGCGGAGGGGATGAGCGTCTAATGCAGCCATTACGAGTGGCGAGGGGGGGTGGAGGGCGGAGGGCGGAGGGGGGGGGGCGGTGGATTATCATAAAAGCATCTCCCCTCCCTCTAATGTGGACACGTCTGATCAATACCAGACTCCTGGGATGGGATGGAGGGATGGATGGATGGGTGGATGAAGGATGAGAGGAAGGGGAGTAGCTTTATTAATCTATCCCCTCTGCTCTTGTTTCTGCCGCGACCGGCTCGGCGCAGGCTGTCGTCACGCCGCCGGACGGGGGGAAACAAAACGTGAGGGAACACGCCAAACGTGGGATTTGGTTGCATGAATTCTGTCATGATGTGATACGCTGGTGAGGTGACAACTCCCGGCCAGAACATTTAACAAGATGACATATCTATTGATTTGTTACATGAGACAATTAGGTAACCCGTCTTTGTATCTTTCTTTGTGTGATACTGTTGTAAGAAAGTTATTGCCTTGTATAAAAGCAATAACATACGTGAGGTTGTGCTGTACGCCGCGATATAGCTCTCCCTCTCTATGGCTTTTATTCTCTGGCCTGTATATTCATAACTTCTGAAACAAAATTTTCATCATTGGTGAAGTCCATTACAAATCAACAGCACAGGAAAAATCCTCTGCCATTGAAAGTGCATCTTTTTTGTCAAATTGTATGTGCATTTTACCTCCTAAACAAACCTGGCATTTTTATATATATGTCTATCCAACTCCCCAGCCTCAGAGGTGCTACAATTTCACTTTTTTTCTTCCTTTCAGGATAATGCTAGTCGCCAATGATTACTTAACATACTGTATGCTAAAGCGTTAGCATGCGCAGCAAACAGAACTATCTACCAGAGACACAAAGATTACTTTGGTACCAATCCTCTCATCAAATATTGGGTAAGGTGACCAAAAAATGTCAGTGTAGTCCTTTTAAGTCAAACATCATCAGACAACCATTGGAAATTTACATTCAATTCAATATCATTTCATGAACTAATATACAGTTGTCTTGTAATGTATTCATTTTTTTGAACGTCGTGTTTATAATATGGCGCACTCACAATGTGCTTACAATGCACTTCTGATGCCTCATGAGCACCACTTGGATTTAAGTGTTACCGAATATTCCTCTCCGTTTGAAGGAGATAAATGCTTTCAGAGAAACGTGAATGTTGGGAGCAGGGTGGCTCTGCTGAGGCCAAGTCAGGATTTTGGGCTGTGCGTGCATGCGTGTGTGTGAGTGTGTGTGTGTGTGTGTGTGTGTGTGTGTGTGTAAAGGAGGAGAGCGAGTGAGCTGTTTTTGTTCCCGCTAATGCCTTTACCTGCAGGTGTGTCCCACGTGTCCCATGGAGGGATGTCTTCACACCGTTTCAGTGGCAGATTGAGCAGACCGGGCAGCTGGTTCCCATCAGTTCTCCTCATATAGGCCAGACGTCTGTCCGGACCCCTCCAACATCTCCGCTACGGGCCAGAACACTGACTGGCAGGGAGGCGAGCCAAGCTGGAGAACCTCCCCCCTTCGCCACAGAGGGACCTACATGCGAGTCCCTACCAAGGGGTGGAAAGTAGCACTTGCTCACTTGACTGTGACTTATATGTTTCACGGCGGCCAAGCAAGTAAGTTTGACAGATATGGCAGTCGCAGTAGAAGTCGGGATGTAATACGGTCTGTGGTTTGAGACGCTGTCAGTAGCTCTGCAGGGATAGATTGGGATTATTTCCCATTGAACTTTCCACAGATGTTCAATCCCAGTATTGCCGATCTTGAAACTGACTGTCTGCCATGAGTTTCTCGTTCTCACTACTTTAATCACTAATTGTGTGAAAAAAACATAGTTAGCATGAGCAGTGATAGCCACCGTGGCCGAACAGACAAAGAAAAGAGCGCCACCTATAGAAACCACACGGTGCTGGACCCGCTGTTTGATTGACAGGCGATCTCTGGGGAAAAGCAGTGCAAAAACACCACAGCAATGAGCGCTTGGTGACAAAGACGGAGACAAAAATGCAGCGGATTACCACTTTAATAATGACCAGATTCTTAGCCTGTGAGAACATTTCATCCAGGATTCCTTTGAAATTGAAATCAGCAAACCTTGTTTTGCACATGTCCTTATACCATTTGTAGTGTTTGCACTGAGCCTGCCTCCTGTTAGTCCCATTTGTATCCGTACCTTTGTCCCCAACATTTTACTCAATACCTCAAGAGAGAAGAATGTATTTATAGTAACCACTAACATCCTGTGGTCTTCTATTAACATTTGAAGTGCACTCAGTGGCTAGCTATGCTTTCACTAATGCTGTTTTATATAAAACCGATCTCTATGAAAGCACTATGCCCTCCCACACACATGAACAGCCCTAACCTCTCCACACACGGCACGGTGGAAGCGCTCATCCTTTTTTTTTCTCCTCCTCACTTTTTTTCTCATCTTTTTCTATCTACCTCCCTTACACATAAACACACATACACACCGACGCACGAGTGCATCACATGCTGTTATATATACACACACACACACGGTCAGGAGAGAACACATGAGGAGGTCCTTACTTTACCGTACCTTTTGTCAAAGCAATGCGCACTGCGACCCGCTTTTTTATCTGTTGTGATTTCCAGGCTGCCTAAAAGGATTTTCCCTCCCCTGAAAATCTCTCATTGGGCGATGCTGCTTAGGATCACCAGAGATCCCCTTCTTCTCAATTTAAAGGGGAGATCTCTGGCTGTTTGGGTGTGTCTGCTCTCTAGTAATTTGATTTACAGCGACCTTGAGAGAGTGTCTGTGTTGAATAATGGTGCGGAGTGACAGGTAAACCTGGGCCATTTGGCGTGGTGGCCAGGGCCTGGTACGGGGAGGTAATGGCTCCCCTTTTGGCCTTTTTACTGTCAACTAAAGTGAAGGAAGGCAGGCAGACACATGGAAGACACACACACACACAAATGCTCTCACACACACACACACACACATACCTCTTGGTGTGTAGGATGGCTGTGTCGGGGCAGGTTCTGCATGACACAGCTGTCACCGAGGAGAGATAACAGCCTATAGATCTACTTCAGTTTAACTACAGGATTAGTGATTATTGTGATATTGACAATGTGTGCTAATAGTTATGGAAGTGCTAGAACAACATATTTGTCAGTATTTGCATATTAAGTTACAACATGGTCTTAAATGATCAGCAATATTAGCAGGTTTTGCAACAGCTTCTATAACACTAATAATACAATACTACTACTACTACTAATACTACTGCTACTAATAATAATAGTAATTTTTCCCCATCTAAACACTGAATACTGATGCCTATGTTTTTGTATTTAAGCTGCCAATAGTTTGCACTGATGCCTTTTTTTAAATGTGACAATTTTCATACAAAAAAAAAAAAAATCAACAAATACCAGGAATTCAGGTTTTCCCCTCCAGAATGTTATTCTTTTCAGGGTGGAAAAGCCTCTGAAGCAGCATGTAGACCATCATGGGACACTAAAACTCTCCACTGAAAGCCAGACTAATGAAATTCTTTCAGGGTTAGAAGTTCTTAAAGGCAGGGTGAGGCAGGTTTCACGTCAGGTTTTCCTGCAGCTGTTGAGTCAAAAAAAATAAATAAAAAATACTTCCATCATATCAGGCAGGTGATCGTCCGATATCCGTTTTTTTTTTTCATAAAAGGACGATTTCGACCCGATATATCGTCTAACCAATAATGACACAAGCGCGCACACCCCTGGCAGCATCTTTCTGTCTTTCATCAAATAAAGAATTATGTCTGAGGCGCGAGCTGCTCTGCCAAAACTACTCATCTGCTCAAGTGCTCAAGCCCCCTTTCGCTCTTCCCCGCAGGAAGGCTAATGACAGACGTGTAAGTAGGCAGCGTGACCTGTTCTGCTGCACATGGAGTTTATTTGCTGTGGTTTTAGCAGCAGCTTCCACGCTCGGGGCCCCCGGGGCGCAAATACGTCTGCGGCGCTTCAGCCCAGGGAGCAGCAATCTGACAAGCAGCGCAGACCTAATCCAGGCCAGGTCTGGGGCTGTGTTTGGTATGCATCCCCTAGGTATGGAATAAATACAAGGCCGGTAAGCAGATCTGCCCGCCTGGACGACCGCGGGGCGAGTGCAGGGCTTTTCCGAGCCCCCGCCGTTACAGGGGCTTGACGGGATGTCTCTTATCCATATGTAACCTCATAACATTTTTGGGCTTTTCACAAATAAGAAGAGCTTTGATCTCCCGTGGAAAGTAATGCAGTTTTAATGTCCAACTTCAAGGGCTATTAGTTGCATTTTTATCAGTTAGCGAGGGCCGCTCGGCAAATGTTTGCGTGTCAAGTCGAGGCGGCGGCGGCGGCGGCGGCCTAGAGGTTCGAGGAGGGGGGGTTTGTGCAAGCGGGACGGTTGTCGGTTTGAATTCCCGGCGGATGAGTAACGCTTTCCTCTCTAAGGTAACTTACAGTTACCTTTGAGCAAGGCACTGAACGCCCAACTGCTAAAAATAGAAAGCCGTGCAGCTCCCAGGTGTGAACATGTGCAACTGTGTGAACATGAAGCAGGGTGTTGCCGGGAAAAAAAACTCGGAGCCCAGTCAACTCTCCCTGGATAAATACTTTTTTTTTTAAATAGAAGAAGAAAAGTCTGTTTTGTGATGTCTGCCTGCCATACTTCAGAAGCGTCTCTCCACCTGGTGGTATCCCCCCCCTCCTCTCTCTCTCTCTCTCTCTCTCTCCTCCCTCGCTTCCCTCCCTTCCTCCCCTGAGCTGCTACAGGTAGACCAGACCAGGTGTACCTGTTTAAACTTGCTGTGTAATTTGTGGATTAGCAGACGCCTCTAATGGCTAAAATCATCAGAGAGCTTTCCCTCCACCGCAGATGGGGAAAGGAGGTGTGTGTGTGTGGGGGTGTGGGGGGTTAGAAATGAAAAGGAAAAAAAAAAAGACAGCAGCAGAAAAGGGAATTAAAATGATGAGTAGGAAAAGAGCAAAGGAGATGAGGAATTCGAGACAAAAAAAGAGGAAGGTAATTGTTGAAATTGAAGGGAAGACTATGGACTCCCCATAAATTCAGAAGACACTCATAATATTGTAATATACACTGACTGCGCAAAATAATTGACATCTTCCCCTTTTTCAAAATCCATATCTCAATTGTCTCAAAGCTTAAAAATCCTTCTCTCACTCGTCTGCTTCTCTTTATCTCCATCTCCTGCTTTGTGGCTGGTGTAGATTTAATAAGGGAAATCAATAAGGGATAATGTCTTTTAATGTCTTTTCAGTGGACTTCATGAAAAGAGTGAGTGTCCCTAAGTTCTTCAGCCAAACGCCACCTCATTTGTGCCGTTGCTCTAATTCGCCGCGTCACACGTGCCGTCGTTATTTCAAAAACACAAAACCGCGCTTTTGAAATCGCCAACAGATTTCTCTCTTTTTTTTTGTTGTTGTCGTGTGTGAAGTCCCCCTCTTCCCCAAGAAATACTTAACACAGACACTGACACATTCCTGACGGCACAAGGCATAACTTGTTATGGAGGCTGTTCACAGGGCTGTGTTAAGGTGAACACACATGCACACACACACACACACTGGGCTCTGTGCACTGAGAGGGGCAGCATTGATTTAGGGCATTACTCAGGCTGAGAGAGAGAGAGAGAGAGTGAGAGAGAGAGAGGGGAAAAGAGGGAGAGTCTCTCCTGACTGCATTAGGAGTGCCTCCAGCCTTTGTGATTCCTTTTGATCAAATCTCTGTGAAAGATGAGTGTCATGCCCTCTTCCAGCCAGCTGTGAGGGGACTGCCCTGTGACTCTGTGGGGGTAGAAGTGTGTGTGTGTGTGTATGTGTGTGTTTGTGCATGTGGAAGTGTGTGCACTCCTCTGTGTGTGTGTGTTTGTGTGTGTGTGTGTGTGTGTGTGTGTGTGTCTGTGTGCGCAGGCTAGGGAGGGAGCAGGCAGCTCCTGAGGTGAGAATGCCGAGTGGGAGGATCTCATTCCAATCCCCTGTGCCCAGTTTCAACACACACACACACACACTCACACACACTCACACACACACCGAACATCTTGAGTAGTTTAGAGCCAGTCCACCGCAACATTAGAGGAGAGAGAGAGAGAGAGAGAGAGAGAGAAAGCAGAGGAGGCGTGTGTGTGTCTGCGTGTGTGTCTGTGCAGTGAGAGTAAAAGCACAGTGACTTTTTTTTTTTTTTCTTCTTTTGCCGTGTGTGTAAATGTGTGTGTGTGAGAGAGAGAGAGAGAGAGAGAGAGAGAGGCAGAGTGTACATGTGTGCTGGTGTTCTTGAAGGAGACAGAGTGCCGGGTGTGATGGCTCTTTTGCGTTAGTACTTGTGCAGACAGGAGAGTTGGGAGGCAGTTGTTTTGTGGGACTCGCGGGGAATGGCAAACTACATGGTATCCCTGGAAACATACGACTAGATGACAATGGCTGAGGTAAGACGGGCGGCTTTCCACCGCTATCTTTTCTCCTTTCTCTCCCCCTCTCTCTGTCTCTCTCTCTCTCTCTGTCTCTGTCTCTTTCTCTCTCTCTCTCTCTCTCTCTCTCTCTCTCCGGGCTGGCTGTCCTCGCACGCCGCCTTCACACATGATCGGGATTGTGTTTAACAATAGGAAACGGGATTGAGTTTATGTAGATCGGAGTGACAGACGCGGGGAGGAAGTCGCCACACTAAAGCAGACTTTTTGTTTGGGAGTGCGCTGACTGGGTGAAGTGGCTTTTTTTTTTTTTTTTCAAGTGATAGATGCTTTATCTTTTTATATATTTTAGGATCTATGTATTTATATGTACGATGTAGTTTGTGTAGATCAGTGTCAGACGTAGGAAGGTGGTTCTTCAGGTGGTAGATGTTTGATCTTTTGATGTATTTTACAATCTATATACAGAATCCACTTTGTGTAGATCAGACACTATTTCAGACTTTAGTTTTGCAGTGAACTGATGAAGCAAAGTGGCTTTTGTCAAGTTATAACATGCTGTTTATTTCCTCTTTATACATAGGATCTACTTTATGTAGATCAGATTGACAGGCGTGAGTAGAAACTTGCCACACTGATGCAGACTTTTGTTTTGCCCTTTTGCCAAGTGATACTTTATCTTTACATGTTTTTGGAGGATTTGTAAGTAGTCAGACAGCGATCCGTGCTCTTAACTTGAGAAGATGTGCTGTCGGTTCTCCGAAATACTTACATTTCTTTAACTTTAAGTTGGAAACATGACATTTCGGTCTCGCAGCCCTCATTAGACTGTGAAGAAGTAAAAAAGTAGAGTCCCCTTTGGCTCTATCCGCGCTCGCCGAGGCAGAGTTTGTCCTTACATGCCTCGCAAGAATCCAGAGACAACTCCCCGCAAACAATAACAGCAACTTCACAACAGGCGAGTCGCTCACAGGCCGCCCGCCTCGCTAGTTTACTCCTCTTTTCTACTCTAATCTGTTTTATTCCATTCAGTCCTGTTCTCACCTCCTTTTATCCCGAACATAATAGCCTCCTTTGAGGGAAAAAAAAAAAAAGAGTAGAATCCAGTCCAATAGAGGAGAGCAGAGCAGCCTCCGGTCCTGACCTGGTCCTGTTCTCCATCCATTCATGGTCTGTCATCGCTCCTCTGTCTGTCTGTCTGTCTGTTGTCTGTCTGTTGCTGAGGTCTGTAGTCTGAGAACCAGCGCAGCCTGGCCTGCTCTAGCTGCCTGGCTGCCGGCCACAGCCTATTGGAATGTAATTTAAGAGCAGCCTAATGTTTTGTTGCAGCCATAATGTAACAATTAGCCGAGCTGTCTGTGCGGTGGTGTTGGTAGCGGCAAAACACTCTCTCTGTTGCCTGTGTGTGTGTGTGTGTGTGTGTGTGTGTGTGTGTAAACAGTCCTAAACTGTTAGAGGGGAAACAGTTGTGGTTATTCCCTGTTACATTACAGAGGAACATCCACAACGGCTGGAGTTTTAACTGCGAGGGGGGAATGTCTGTTGTGAAAATGGACTTTATGAGGCGAAGTCCTCGTGGAAAAGATAGGTGTTTGATCATGGAAGGCGATGATCCTCAGCGGTTCCACTTGTCACATTATTCTTGTAGTTTGAAATTGTTATCCTCTCAAATTGAAATTAAAAACAGACTCGGTGATGTGTTTTTTTAATTCCAGCCAGCTGAAAAGGAAATTGGAAAATGCTGTTGCCACATTTTTATTTAGTCTTCATTCTACTGTATCTGAGATTTGAGACTTTTTTCCATCTCATTTATCAATTTTTGTATGATCATCATTTTATGTTTTACACACACACACTAATGTGAAGCAAGGACTACGACTAAAATCTGCTTTGATTCTCCCTATGGATTACCATAATTATTACATTATTATATCAGTAGTTTGAGCTATGACAAATAGGTTAATTACTGATATAGGATATAGAGATAAATATAGAATAAATTTGGTATTAGTTATTGTATCAGACATGCCGTTCTCCCACTATTTTTCTAATATCAAAAGAATTAATGTTATTAGTGTAAAGCATTATGGGTATTATTTATGGGTCTTTCTTGCATTATCATCAAATAGGTCATATCATAATATAAGTTTTTAAAAATATATCTTCATTTTACGATGTGTTTTTTTTTGCATGTTTTGTTTTTTCTCACATTTTCTTTTAGTTGTTTTTTCCCACTTTCTGATGAATGAGAGCGGCCATTATTTCACCAATCATTGAAAGTGATTTAGGTTTATTAGTTATGTGTGAGTATGTAAGTTTACATTCTGACAACTGTATATGTGTGTGTGTGTTGTGCCATGTGGGCTGAACGGCCCTCTATCACTTTCCATCAAAGCACCGCTGTCCTATCTCTTTATCCCCGCCACCATCTCCCCTCTTTCTATCTTTCTCTTCCTCTTTTCCACCTCCGTCTCTCTTTCTCCGGGTGTCTCTCCGTGTTTCTCAGCACGCTGCAGGGCCCCAGGGCACAACAACACACGCACACACACACACACACACACACACACACACACACACACACAGAAAACAACGCAGTTGCTCGGGCCTGGCTCCTCTTTGCAGAGTTGCGCTCCGCTTTGTGTGTGTGTGTGTGTGTGTGTGTGTGTGTGTGTGTGTGAGGTGGCGGCGGTGGCGGCTGCAGCCTGCCAACCTAGTCAGCTTCATTAGGTTCATGATGGTCCGTCCATGAGGGGATGGGATTGGGGGGGCGGGGGGGGGGGGGGGGGGGGGGTTTGCTCCAGCCTTTTACCCCCTTCGGCGTCTCCCAGAGCTGTGATCCGCCCCAACCGACCCCCCTAACACCCCCCAACTTACCCCCCACGCCCCCCATCCACCAGCACCAACTACCCCTCGCTTGTGCTCTGAGCTGCCACCAAAAGGCTTGTGAGGATTTGTCAGCCAGATGTGACAAGATTGTCAAGAGGCAGGCGAAGAGAGAGAGAGAGAGAGAGAGAGGGAGAGAGAGAGAGAGAGAGAGAGAGATCTGATATTAATCAGAGCGTAGCTGGGAGCCAAACTCTCTCAGACTCGGTGTACTAACATGTTCCCCTCATTTACTCCCTCTCCGAGCCAAACACTCCCTCTGAGCTCCTAACGGGGAGCCACACACACCAGGAAGCCAACCAAACTTTGGCTCGCCTCCTTCCCCCCCCTTCCCCCCCCCCATCACCCCCCCCCACCCTCCAAGCTCTCTCATCTCTTTTGTCTTTTCTGATTTTCTTTTTTTTTTTTTCTTTCACCCAGCCATTTTCTCATGGATATTCAGGTAAAAGATTTACTACCTTTTGTGTTGGGGTTTTGGTGTTGAAACAGAGTGTGTTTACGTGCAGCTGCGTGTGTGTGTGTGTGTGTGTGTGTTGCCTGCACACGCCGTGATTGACTGCTGGATGAGTATGAAATAATGAGTTTTTCATGGTGTCTTTGGGCTGTATGGACTCTTAATAGGCTCAAACTCAGCCTGTCACTACTTGCAGTAGCCCGGGCTTCTCCTGGGTTTGTCTTCTCCTTTTCAGGTCCAATGCGGTGTTAAAGCGCTCCATGCTCCTTTTTTTTTATTTTTTTTTTTTTTGTATTTTATTCAAGTGAATCTTAAAACCTATTACTGACACGCAGTTTACTTAAAAGGAAGCTGTTAAGTTAAACACCGGCTGAATGGCTTTGCGGCGGAGGGGTTGTGTATAAAACGTTGGATATTTCACATAAATAAGATTTGCTTTATGTAATCATTGTGAGAGTGTGTGGCAAGTGAGTGATTTTTATCATGCGCTGTGTCTTCTGTCTTGTTAGCGGGTGCAACATTAAATCATAACACCAGGCGGGATCATGTTCTGTATCTTAACCTTACTTTAACTAACACTTGTCATCAATTAACATTTTACTACCTAGCTGTCACATGTACAACTAAGTCAGAGGCATGATTTATTTATGGGTCTGTGTTCCCTGCTTGTACCACACACACACACACACACACACACGCACACCCACACACACACACACACACACTGCCTGTGATCCGCGGTGAGGCCAGTTTTAGCCAGTGTAGCTACAGGTTTGGGTCCTCTGGTGGTTTTATTAGTGTGGACTGTCATTATTACCAGGCTATCTTGGAGGAATTTAGTAGGAGGACCATGTTCCTGGTACCACTCGCTGTGTGTTTTTGAGTTTCTGGCAGGGATAAACTATTCATTTCCCTCAGTGTGTGTGTGTGTGTGTGTGTGTGTGTGTGTGTATGTGTGTGTGTGTGAATGCTTCATAAACCCACGGTGCACCGCTGTGCCGCAGTCTTTTTTTTCGGGAGAGGTCGGGCATTTAAATATACAGCATGTTGCACTCGACTTTCAAGGTACGCTAAATTATTGACGTGTACTTAGAAAGATGCTGCGCTGTTGAATGGTTGAAATTTGCTTTCGTTCTATTTCGAAATTGCTGTGTTGATCTTGCTTAGAATTTTTTTCCAGTTCTGTAATCGTTTCTTGTCTTTTTATAGTTTTCTGTATTCTTTAAAACAAAAAAAAAAACCTTCTTTCATGAACATTAGCTTCGGATTTATTTATTGCACATGTAGATTCGGGAGGCAAACGCGTCATTTTGCGGCCTCTTGATCTTGCCAAACAGCCACGTGACCACGGAAATATCGGCTCGTCAAAATTCTGGAAAAAAAAAAAATCAAAACAGACACTTCATCTCAATTATCATTATTATTATTATTTTTTTCACGGTTGTCATAGCAGAGCACAAAGCCAGTCGGCAGTATAAGGAAAACGACCTGTTTTCCAGAGTCTATAATGTCAAGCTTTCATCAGAACATGTTGTGTTTTCACAAAAGGTTAAACTCATATGAATAATATCCACATAAAACACTTGTTATCATTTATACTTCCTGTCAGGAAAGCTCTCACTTCCTTTTTCTCCCTCCCAGCGCCCTAATCATCTTGTTAACTGATTAATGGACGACAGTAAAATCTGATCCTCTCTCACTTGGCCGTCAGTCTCTCCAGTCCTCCCCGCCGCTGATAGTACTGTTATTATTCAGTCTTTGGCACCAGTGCTGCTTGTTCCCCATTGAGTGTCAGTCAGTGCCGGTGCTGCTGCTAATTGATTAGTTTTCCACTGCATTAGGCCAACAAGTCCTCGTCCGTCCCCCGAAACTCTCCCCGTCCAAGCAGCTGTCCGCTCCTGCCGAGTCTCTAAAGCACCGTGGCTGTTCTGGACATATGGCGGGATTTTATTTTAAGAGCCAGCGAGGACGATTTTATTTTATTTTAATGTGTTTTTTTTTTTTTTTTTTTTGTCAAGGATGTTATGGCTGGGGATCTGCAGATGATGTTCCGCCGCGCCCAGGCGGCGCATAACTGGCATACTGGGCGATTTAACCGGGAGGGCAAATCCACCCCAGCTCTCTTTACCCGATCTTTTTAGCCCCACATTAATCTTTAGCACTTAAATTCATCCTATACATCATACTAAGTATTGTCAGACTGATGGAAGCGGTCTGACAATAGGGGGGAGAGGGGGAAAAGCATACTTTTTTTTTTTTTCTGCAAATATAACTGATTTATATATATATATATATATATATATATGTGACTTCTGGAGGTCATACTGTAGTTTTTATTTACCACTATATCCCAGAATTTAACATTGTGCATCTAAATGGCGCCACATAGTTTTTTTTTAAGCTGTAATACAGGGAGGGAGAGGAGAGGACACGTAACAAAAACTGAAAACCACATTTGATCACCGTATGAGCCATCAGCAAACCCCAGAATGTTTCATGATTCATATGAAGCCAATGGAAAAACTAGTCACACTAATAATGAATACTTGTTTTCCTTAACGCACGAGCATGAGAAGTCGGTGGGATAACAGCACAAACCCACACAATCTACAGTTTACGGAGATCCATCTTGATTACTGCTGTTTCTGCTCATGCATTTCCATCCCTCTGTGTGTTTGAGTCCATGTGGAAAGGTATTTCGCACGCACACACACACACACACACACACACACACATACTCGAGTACACACCTCCAGGCGTATGTTATCACTCAAGATTGGGGCGTCATGGTATGCTGCCATCATCTTGGCGTCCTCCCTGCCTTTTGCTCACCTCCCCCTTCTCCTCCTCTCCTCCTCCCTCCTCCCTCTCTCCCTCCCTTCAGTCTCCTTTGGCCTTCTTTCGGTCATGGAGTGACCAGTCCATCCCTCTATCCATCCCTCCATCCATCCATCCCTCCTACACTGCCTGGACTCTGAGGTTGCAGCCTCTCAACTAGCATGCGTTCAATAGCAACACATGAATGGAAGTTGAGGGAGAAAAGAGGGAAATGAAGGAGGCAGAATCAAGACAAACTTTGTTTCTGTAACACATTTCATACACAAGGAAACTCTTATGGGCTTTTGCATAAATGCAATAAAAGCAAAACATGCAAAAGTAGTGCAAACCTGCTGTAAAAATAAATATCACATAGAGAAAATATACACATATGACTGAGAGAAAATATACATAGAGAGATAGAAATATGGGTCAATAGGACCTTCAAAATGACCTGATTTTTTTATTCATTGCTGTTGTATTTGATACTTTGATCTTTTTTTTTCTTGTCATTGACAAATGTTCCTGTTATCAAAGCAGCTGCCTATGGTTACAATGTGTAAAATGATTCAATTCATGTATTCGCTGCATGTTCAAAAGCATATGTACTATACCAATTAGAGCCAAGTGTAATGTATTCAAGATGTGTGCGTGTATGTGTGTGTGTGTGTGTGTGTGTGTGTGTGTGGGCAGGGAGGGGGTGGGAAGGTGATGCGGGCTACACTCTAATACATCATTTATATCAAGAAAGCGACACTGCGTTTGCTTTGGCTTTCAGGGAAAAAAAACTGACCCGAGCCGCATCGTTTTGTGCAATTAGTCTTCTTGTCATCGACTTCATTGATGCATGTGAACAGCCGTGGCTTTGTTGTGACAACAGTAAAGAGAAAGAGACGGGGGAGAGGAGGGTGGGGGGAGGAGGAGGAGGAGGGGGGGGGGGTCGGTCACCAAGAGCCACTGTGGAGTTGGCCTGCCCAACGCTGCCATGTTTCTTCTCCTTCTTCTTCTTCTTCTTCTTCTTCTTCTTCTTCTTCTTCTTCGTCTTCTTCTCCTTCTTCGCAGGAACTCATGAAATGAATCGCTAATTAAGATAAACGACTGGGAGCACACTGCGCATAGGAATGTCGCTCTCAGTGTGTGTGTGTGTGTGTGTGTGCGTGCTACAGGCTGGTGAGCGTCCAGGTGCACCTGATTGAGATGTATATTAGAGGGAACAGCAGCAGGAGGTGTGTGTGTGTGTGTGTGTGTGTGTGTGTGTGCATGAGAGTGTGTGTGCGTGCGTGCACCCGCACTGGGATGGGATTAGCCTAATTGGGCCATGTTGGTTCTCGGTGCTCTGTAATGATGGGATTATGTTGCTGAGAGATGAGCAAAGGGTTTTTTTTGGGGGTTTTTTTTTACACCCAACTGGTGTCCGGAGGAGGGTCAGCCAGGCCGGACGGAGATAAAAAGGGACAGAGAGAGAGAGAAAGAGAGGGAGAGAGAGGGAATGAGGAAAAACCGAACGGACGTCCAAGCTGCGTTTCAGACCCGACACCTCCGTCCCGGGTCGGCCGCTCCTTTATCCCCCCTAATGATGAGAGGTTATTGGAAGGTGAACCGACGTGATCCCAGATCTCAAGGACAAGCCCAGCCTGCAGCAGGGAACCAAGTGACTGACTAAATGAGGAGGAGGAGGCTGTGCTCTCCTCCCCACTCCCCCCCCCCCCAACACACACACTCCTACCCGCTTTCCTCCTCCCTCCTCCCTCCTCCCTCCTCCCCCCTGCGCCTGTAGAGAGGTTGAGTTGGATACAGGTTGGCTCTGAGCGCTAAGCATGCCGCTCATGTATGCTAAAGCCCCGCTGATCATGCATTATAGATGCGGAGGGAGAGAGGTGGCGTAGCGCAGCCACTCCGCGTTTTTTTTTTTTTTTTCCTTTTTTTTTCCGGCGTGTAGCGCTAACAACGCTCGCTTTGATCATAAATCTGATGATGCTTTTTTCCCCTCTCGGTTCCTGGTGTGTAAATGGGGGGGGGGGGGGGGGGGTTGGTCGGTCAGCCGGGCTTGAGAGAGAGGAGGCAAAGTGCTTTTTTTTTTTTCCCGTCTTATCTGTGTGTCGGCCTCCTCCTCTCCGCGGGGTCGCCGGCGAGTCACAGAGAAAACTTGACTCTTCGTTGCCATTCAGTCCTCAGTCCTCACTTTGAGTCTCCGTCTGTCCGCCTGCTCACTCTCCTTTTTTCTTGCATGTTTGTCCTGAAAAGATAAGACCCATTAGCAGCAGAGGTAATGGACAGAGTTCTTTGACCTGTGTGTGTGTGTGTGTGTGTGTGTGTGTGTGTGTTTGTGTGTGTGCCCGGGGCATTGATTGATTGAGATGGTTTTGGTGGTCCAGGTGTGTCCGAGACCTCTTGTTACTGTAGAGAGGACCTGCCCTGCAGCACTACACACACACACACACACACACACACACACACACACACACACACACACACACACCTGTGCTAACACTGCTCTCGCAGGGCAAACCAGGCAAGAGTGAGTGATACACAAAGGGAGAGCAAAATGACTTAAGGCAATCGTGCTCTTTCTCTCTCGGTTTCTCTGGGCAACTTCACTGTTGTACATTTTTCATGTAGCTCTATAACTTGAGCTTTTCTCTCTCCAACCACGCAGATGCTGTAACACTTTTTTTTTTTTCCCCTCCACTGCACGGTTGGACAGGGATGAATTGAGACACTTTTTGTATGAGGTCACTTCACACTGTACCATTTTTATCTTGCATTATATACAGAAATAACGTGAGATTAGAAATAGCGTAAGCTTGGAATTAAAAAGTTCTAAAATTGATTTATTTTTCAGTCAATATTGAGTTATGAGATATGTTTATGGTGTTTGAATGCTTGTGTGGTGTTATTTTATATTAAAAAAAAAGAACCTTTTGGGGTTAAATATTTAAAAAGATAGGCAGTGTGTAGTACAGTTTTGCCAGCTGGCATGACGAATCAGAACTGCACTCCACCCACTTAGAATTCCAAGCTCACAATATAACAGACAATTCATGGGAGAAAGAAGGGTTTGTGTCCAGTTTAAATAATTTTGACATACAGTAGCTTTGCTTTCATTGTTTGCAGTAGGCAATGACGTCCTCGCCTGGAATTATATGTGATGATTCATGTGCAGCAAAACTGTTTTTACATTTGATTAATTCATTGCAATGTTCTAATAATAATATTGAGAAAATGACTCGAACGTGACTCAAACACATTCCCACGCAGATTTGTTGATGTGTTTTTTCGGTTTGTTTTCATGACAGGCTATCTGCTGCACTTTGGTCAACTGTAACTGTGACAGCTTCAAGCCTGGGAAGCTGAAGAGGAGACAGTGTGAGAACTGCAAGCATGGCTGGGTGGCACACGGTAAGAGCCTGCCGCAAGGTTTCTCGTATTAATTGGGATACTACTGTAAACAAATGAGACCATGGTGGAGATGATTGGTAGCCTCTTAAGTATTATTAGTGCTAGTGTTTCTCTAAATAAAGACCGCATTTCCCATAAAACCTGCTGCTTCCAGCTGCTACTTGCTCTGTTTTTCTCTGGAAGAAACGTAGAAGAACATCGCCTTTCTCCTGTTTCGTGCCGTATATCAATCCAGCAGATTTAAAATGCAGCGTAGAGGCCGGTAGAGCGCTGTCAGCGTCTTGGCAATAGTCTTGTTTGTTTACAGTAATTATGCTAATGACTCCAAATTAACGTGGTAATGATTTATTGATCGTAAAATGCTTTTAAATGTCGAAAAATAGCAAAAATGTGTGTTGTCCCAAACCAGACGTGATGTGAATGTGCTGATAAGGACACACCCTTTTTAGTGTGATACCAAACACACTGAGTGGTATTCCCCTTGGATGTTGAATCATGCATCTCCAGTCCACCGCCATAGCCCACTAACTAGTTACACTAATCTAGAATGTGCCTGTTCAGATGTTCGCATGTGTTGGTTTGATTCAGCAACCAAAAGCAGAGCACCACTGAATCTGTTTGGCATTGACGTGTTATAGAATATTAATGAAGAGGGAGAAGAATGTCCACAGCAATAGTGTGCATTTCTCTTTATTTTTTAAATATATTTTCTCATTTTATATATATTGCATATGCATCTATATTCTAATTCATTTTCATGCTACATATCGTCACTGTTGGGTAAAAACCTCGCATCTCTACACAGTCAGCTTTTCAGGAACTAAGAAAAACAGCCTTGTTTAAGTAATCCGTCAATTAAAAAAAAACATGAAAATATGAAAACATTAAAAATCCCCAAACCTGGAACTGCAATGTTTTTTACATGACAGCAATAATATATATGTCTGCATTTTAATTTAGTGCTGTACTGCATTTTTTAAAGATATATTTTTCATATTTTCATATTTCACTTATTCTTCATATTTTCATTGATTTTATTTGCTGTGCTGCTGTAATTTTCATTTTATAAAATGTTCCCATGTTTTTTCATTCATATATTTTTAGTAATTTTCACGTAATATGTTCTAGTGTATTACAGTGTAAATTGAACAGCCCCCCACACACACATACACACACACACACACACACACACCTCCAATTGCTTCTGTTCTCTTTTTCAATACCCTATGCGTCTCTTCGCTGTATCCTCCCCCAGTTTCCCCACAGGGACTAATAAAGTTTCACCTAATCTAACCTCAACCTAATCTCATCTGATGCGTGCATTCCAGCCCTGAGTAAGCTGAAGGTGCACCACATGTACCAGAGCAGCCAGGTGGAGATCGTGCACTCCAACGTGGTGTTCGACATCTGCAGCCTGATGCTGTACGGCACCCAGGCCATCCCCGTCCGCCTCAAGATCCTGCTGGACCGCCTCTTCTCCGTCCTCAAACAGGAGGAGGTCATCCAGATCCTCAACGCCCTCGACTGGACGCTGCAGGACTACATACGAGGATACGTGCTGCAGGTGAGCAGGGGGGGGGAGCTTCTTTTTTCTGTGTGTGTGTGTGTGTATTAGTATTATTATTATTAGGATTAGGAGTTGGAGGAATATGGGTTTTTGTAGGCCTATACTGGTACTGGTTGATATTTCTGTGCCGATATTTGTCCATTTTCATGCCCCAAAAAATTCCAAAAAATGACAAGTATTCACTGTTTCCCCCAGAGTTTTATTCTTATCAGTGTGGAAAAGCCTCTGAAACAGCATTTAGACCATCATCAGACTTTTACTAATGAAATTAAGGTGGATTAGCAGCTCCTTAAGGCAGGCTGAGGCATCGTTTTAGTAAAATCCTCCCACACCATACTGGAACGATTTCTCTGGTCTCATATAAAAATAATAATAATGAAATCATGTTCAGTAGCTGTGGTCAGGGAGGAACCTCCATCATATTTGAAGTGGACTACACTGACTGGATGATATCCAATTTTTAATGTACGGCCAATATCGGCATACTCTCAGTAAACTTTGTCATCGGTGATTTGTCATCTTGATTGTAAAGCATGTTATAAACTTGGGTGAGGGGATGGCTGTTACTGTAGTTCTTATATGTGTGTGTGTGTGTGTGTGTGTGTGTGTGTGTGTGTGTGTGTCCATCATTCGCATGTAAAAGCAGGGCCATGGCAGCAGTGGGCAGAGCAAGAGCATGGGGTGGTACCGAAGGGAGGGAATGAAGGAATTTGTGAAGAGGAGGGGGAGGAGGAGGAGGAGGAAAGGAAGGGGAGGGATGTAACGCAGTGACCAAGGCCGCGAACTCCCCAGGTACTCTCCCGCTTGTTGCCGTGCTACCACCGGCTCGGGCGAGGTCTCCGAACGGCGCCGGGGTAGATTTGTAAATATTATTTCTTCTGCTCCAGATTTCCTCTCAAGCCGGAGCCAAGCCACGGGGCTGCAGGCACGGCGTCGGCGCAGGCTCTCACTTCGATTAGTACATCATCAAGTATTCAGGCCGGGCCGCGTTTAATTCATGTTAGCTCGTCTAATGGCGAACGTAGAGTCAGAATCCTCGACAGGCGCCCCAATGAATGCTCTGTGATGAAATATTAATCACGGTTACGGCACGAAAAGCCGCTCCTCACTTTCAAAGACGCCCGAACTCACATGTGATTACTGCTGGGCTAGGGGAGAGAGGACCCACTTGATCAATGTGAGGCGCCCTCTGATCTCCCCCCACCCCGACTTGTGTGTGTGTGTGTGTGTGTGTGTGTGTGTGTGTGTGTGTGTGTGTAAGTTGCGAGCGTATATATGTGTGTGCGGTGTGTTTGTGCATGTAGTGTTTATCTCCACTCACCTCTGGGAGCAACCTGCTGTACAAGTGTTCGTGTCTGCCGGTATGCTCGTATGCATACTATACTCCCACCGCGATGTGTGTGTGTGTGTGTGTGTGTGTGTGTGTGTGTGTATGCACGCGTGTGTTCTCTCCGTTTCTGCTGATGGAGAGCGGGGTACATCCGCGTGATTTAAATGAAGAGAAATGACCTGCGAGATGAAACGATGTGTGTCTGTGTAATGAGGGTTCCCTGGGTTCTGCGGTGCCTGCTTGTATTAACACTCCATCTGATTCCTTTATTTAGCCGGCCTGTCAGTCTGTTTTATGGGGTGCGTCATCTAACCCACTCTGTGAATATGTATGAGCAACCCAACAGACACTTATAATGCTAATGATGAAATTGCTCTCTCCCCTTCCCCCTTTTTTCCCACTTCCCCTCTCCATCCCAATCTACTTCATTCCTTTGCCCTCTCACCCTCCCTGTCTCTCCTCTCTCCCCCTCTCCCTCCCGTCTTGTGTGCAGGATGTGGCCGGGAAGGTGCTGGACCGCTGGGCCATCATGACGTTCGAGGAGGAGATCGCCACCCTGCAGCAGTTCCTGCGTTTCGGCGAGACCAAGTCCATCGTGGAGCTGATGGCCCTGCAGGACAAGGAGGGCCAGGCCGTGTTGGTGCCCAGCACCCGCACCAACTCCGACATCCGCACTTTCATCGAGCGCAGCACCCCGCGCACCGCCGCCGCCAACCTCGCCGCGCCCAAAGTGGAGAAGCTGAGCGGCAACAACGTGCACCACTTCGAGAACTTCATCAACAGCATGGCCTTCATGCTGCCCTTCCAGCTTCTGGGCTCCGTTCCCGCGCCGCTCCTGGGCTCGCCGCCGGGGGCGCTGCAGCAGCACCAGCAGCAGCACCAGCAGCACCAGCCGCCGGGCCACGGGCCGATGGAGCCGCAGGGTCAGAGGCGAGACGATCAAGGTCACGGTAGGGACAACCCCCTCCCTCTGCCCCACCCTCCGACAGAGAGCAGCCTGCTAGGGTCCAGCTCCGCCTCCTTCACCTCTGACCTGGACCGAGGCGGAGACAACCCGATGGACGGCCTCGCCACCACTAAGATGGAGGCCGAGGACTTCCCCACTAGCGACAACTACTCGGACGGGCCCTCCACGCCCTGCACGCCGTCCATGAGCTCCGAGGTCATGCAGATGTCGCCCGAGAGCAAGCTGCGCTCCCTGGACAGGAACGGGGGAGGCAGCGGGGGAGTGTCGGGAGGCGGGGGAGGAGGAAGCTCTCTGAAAAAGGGCCGTGTGTACTGCAGCGCCTGCGAGAAGACCTTCTACGACAAAGGCACGCTGAAAATCCACTACAACGCAGTGCACCTGAAGATTAAGCACAAGTGCACCATCGAGGGCTGCAACATGGTGTTCAGCTCGCTGCGCAGCCGCAATCGCCACAGTGCCAACCCCAATCCACGCCTGCACATGCCCATGAACCGCAACAACCGGGACAAAGACCTGCGGGGCAGCCGGTCTGGCGACGAGGGCTCAGAAGGAGAAAAAAGGTCCGAGTACGGCACCTCCATCTCCGTCTCTTCTCCGGACAGCCACAAGTCGGTGCCCAGCTACATGGTGAGCCACGTGGACAGCGGCTCCAAGCTCCACGGCAGCTCCTTCCCCAGCATGGGCCAGAGTGGCATCCTCTTCCCCAACCTGAAGACCGTACAGCCGGTCCTGCCTTTCTACCGCAGCCTGGTTACCCCCGCAGAGCTCGCCAACACCCCTGGAACCCTACCGTCCCTCCCCCTCCTGTCGTCCTCCGTCCCCCTCAAACCCACCACAGCCCCCGAGCCCTGCACGGGAGACCCCATACCAAAGAAAAAATCTCGGAAGTCAAGCATGCCCATTAAGATAGAGAAGGAGGCGGTCGAGAGAGATGACGGGATGGATAAGGGGAGCAGCTCTGAGGACGAGGCTCCGTTACATGGCAGGGACAGGGAAGAGTGCGACAGTAAACGAGGAGGAGGAGGGCATATGTGCGCTCGACAAGCCGGGGAGGAGAGAGAGAAGGAGGAGAGAGGGGTCTACGTCGGCGGAGAGAGGGAAGGTGCCAAGCATCTGTTGGACCAAAGTTCAGACAGGGAGATGATCGAGGGAGAGGAAAACGACGAGGGGCCGCGGCAACTCGAAACGGGCGTCATCACCCGCATGTCCTCCCCCTTCGACAGCAAGCTGAGAGAGAACCACCGGGAGAACCGCTCCCTCTGTCGCGACCCCGCTGAGAACGAGGAGAGGGAGGACAGGGAGCGCGTGAACCCCCTGCTGCACGCGGCCGACAAACTCTGCGAGCTGGGATGGGACGAGGGCGAGCGCAGGGTGACCAACGGCGGCGCTCTCCAGCTCTCGGAGCGCGAGAAGGAAGGGCCCGACGCCTGCGCGGACGACTACGGCGACTCGGGACTGTCCCACCTCGACCCCGACCTGCCGCACCACTGTGAGATCTGCAGCAAGACCTTTAAGAACCCCTACAGCGTCAAGATGCACTACCGCAACGTCCACCTGAAGGAGATGCACATGTGCACGGTGGACGGCTGCAACGCCGCCTTCCCCTCCCGCAGGAGCCGAGACAGGTGAGCCGATGAGGGGAAAAAAAGTGTGATGACAATAATACTAACTTTGTAGTACAGGGTGTCCGTAAAGTGTGGAATCACAGGAATAAAGAACACCTTAAATTTGTTCTTGTTGCACTCCCACAGGCGCTAGTTTTAAGGCTCCAAGGTTTATGGTCTCAGAATGTTCCAAGTCCCACCTAATGAGGAGCAGTTTCGATACTCATTCAGTCGGCAGTTTCCCTATTCCCCTATCCAGACCTTTCGGACACACTGTTTATCAGTAATATATCATAGATCAGTGGTTCTCAAGCCCAAGAGTCTGCAGGTTTTCATTCCAGCCAATCCCTACAGCAGCTTATTTCACTGAATAGCACACCTTCAACCAGAGGGGGAAATCAGCTGCTGTAGTGTTTGGATGGAATGAAAACCTGCAGACTCTTGGGCTTGAGAACTTGGGGCTCGATGGCACATGGTTGAGATCCACTGCCACTGATGGATAGCCAGACAAAAAGAGAAAAATGCGTTATTTAATTCAAATTATACGCTGTCAGGGTTAGGGGTTCAATTCCCACTGGGGACAAAAAATGGGGCTAAAAATGTATGCCCTTATGGTACTGTAAGGTGCACTGGATAAAAATGCATTAATTTACTGTAAAATTTAAGTTTAACGTTGACCTTTTTCATCCCCAGACACAGCGCAAATTTGAACCTGCACCACAAGCTGCTGACCAAAGACACATTCGGCCCAGCCAGCGCCCTCTTCTCGCCCTCGTCCCACTGCAGGGACAGAGACTCTGTTGGCCTGGACTACTGTCAGGACAGAGATCTGCCCCTCCGGGACCAGAGAGACCCGACCGGCCAGACCTCCGTCATCTTCAGAGGACACAATCGCATGGGCCTGGTCTTCCCCATGAGCAAAATGTCCGCTGCACCGGACAACTCCGAGGTGTCTCCCTTGGGAGAACTGGAGGGGGTAGGAGGAGGAGGAGGAGAAGGAGGAGGCGGAGAGGACGGGGCCGTCCTGGACCTGAGCACCTCCTCTTCTGCCCCGACCCGCGGCGGCGGCAGCGCCCGGTCCTCCTGGGACTCGGACGGAGCCGGCAGCGAGGAAGGGGAAGGGATGGAGGAGGAGGAGGAGGAGGAGGAGGGGGCGCTCCCCATGGAGGACAGTGATGAAAGCTGCGACGGGATCGGCGCGGGGAGGCCCGGAGGCGAGGAGCTGGTGCTCGGGGGGGGAGAGAGGACCCTGGGCTGCGTTGGGGGAGGACAAGGCGGGCTTCACGGCGGCGGGGGCGGATCTCCGATAACCTGCCACGTCTGCCAAAAGGTCTACAGCAACAAGGGCACGTTCAGGGCCCACTACAAGACTGTCCATCTGCGGCTGCTTCACAAGTGTAAAGTCCCGGGCTGCGACACGTCCTTCTCCTCCGTACGAAGCAGAAACAGACATAGCCAGAACCCAAACCTCCACAGGAACCTAGCTGTTAGCTCCGGTCCCGCTCTGGACCAGGAGTAGAGACTGAACTTCAGCTAATATGCCAACATGACTGATTTCCTTCATTAAACTTGTCTCTCTGTTTTTTTTTTGTTGTGGACATGAAAACAAACAGGCTTTCCAATCAGCACTTTTTAATAAATTCCATACTGTAGTCCATACTGTTGTCATTGTTTGGGGAAAAAAGAGGGTGTAGTGTTTAGTGAGCTTTGAATTTGGGAAATATTGAGCTCTTTTGTTGCGGCAGATTCAACTGCTTTTGGAGCAAAAGGGTTTCTATCCACTGATTTTTTTTTTTTGCATTTTCTTTACGGTGTTTATCTCACAGCATCTTGACATGTCTTTATTTGCAAGTATACTAAAAGTGATTCTCATGGCTTATCAGCGAGTACCTGGTGAGATCTGTCTGTGTTTACACATCAACATGTAAAGAACAATCAAAAGATACACCTGACTGGATATTTAGCTGTTCCTCACACCTGAAAAGCTTCAACATGCAGAAATCACGTCTCCAAAATGTCACACCTCAGTCTGTCTCAGCCGATCTTTTATTTCTATGCAGTAATGATTTATTTTCATTGCTTTGCCTTATAGTCCCGTTTTAAACCTTACAAGTCCCATTCAGATGAACTGACTTTTCCCATGAGCTGTTCAGGTGAGAGCTCAGTTATCGAACTGTATCATGCGAGTTTTTTGTTGTCAAATATCCACATTTTTTCCTGTGACATTATGCATAATGTACTGATCAAAAGCAGCAGTGAAGTAACTTCTAGATCTGTGTCGTTTTGTTCATTCGGACAACGGTCTTAAAAAAGAATCCTCGTCGAAAAGCTATAGTGTTGTGAACTTGATCGATAAGTTATTGTTTGGTGTTGTACGATCCGCGTGATTTTGTTCTCCCTGTCTTTGCTGTTCTGGTTGTTGCATACTGCTAATGTTGACCAAAGATTTTTTTCAGTCTTGAGGTGTGTGTAGAAAACCCTCCTATTGTCCGAGGGGTATGCAGTATTAAAAGGGCCCACCCAGCCGCCTCTCATCTAATTCATGACCGGGATTAACAGCAGTATTCAGGCATGGGCTCCGTTTTAAAAGAGAAACAACTTTTGACTGATCCGGGGGTAAAAAAAAAAATAATTCTATATTTCTGTGGTCTTTTTGTAAAAAAAAAATCTGCTCACGGGATTAGACTTGATAAAGGTATTGTTCTTGTAGTGTCATGTGTGGTCGCTTGCAGTCTCCTGACTGACTGGACGAACAGTAGGAAGATGTTGCTGTGTTTGGAGACTAAAAGCATGTACTGTGAATGAGTCAAACACTGAGAAAATAATAATAATAAAAAAAAACAACGATTTGTAACAAGGGCCCCACATATAAGCACACCCTCAAAAGTAACTGGTAAATAAAATGTTTATTGAATTGTATATTCTGTGAATAGAGTAATTTGTTATCTGAAAGAAACCAAAAAAATATACTGTATAAAATAGGCTAAATTTACCACTCGCATTCCACATCATTAGAGATGTGTTTTTTTTGTTGTTTGTTTGCTTGTTTTTTTGTTTCGTTTTCAAAAACAATGTCTAAAGTACATTGTCTAGTACATGTGTCTGATTATTTCACTACGGTTTTGCTCTGTATTCTGCATATTTTTTTGTCATTCTGTATTTAAATACGATGGGCTAGATTTAAGATCCCATTTGTTTGTTGTTTGGATTTGTAAAAAAAAAAAAAGAGCAAAACCCGACATGTTGATAGGTGTTCATGTTTCCTTTGATTTAATGTTACAATATTCATTCCTATTAAATAAAAAGCCATATCTGTTTGCAAGCCTCATCCCATTTGATTTTTAAACCACTATTAAAATTAAAATCATTTCTTTTATTAGTGTGAATGAAATATATAACTTTGCAAAATATCATTAGCAGAGCTTCAACACAAATCTGCAACACACCATAACTTAAGTCTATCTTTATCCAGTGAATATTCTACAGCAAAAAAAAACACATTTATATTTGAGGTATATAAGTACACCCACGCAAACAAAGATCTGGAGGTGAAGTAGAGGGTAGAGTCACATGTACGTGTAACATTGGTGTTGACCTGATCATCTCTGCAGCGGTATCATCTGATCCAGGCCGGCTCCCCTGAGGCCTTGTAATACTCCGTGTTAGGCGGAGCATCGCTGATGAGGCGCTAACAGAGAGATGAAGCAGTGGGCTGCTGGGAGGTTAACATGCAGGCTTCACTGCAACACAAGTCATTTAGTCTTAAAATCTTATTTTTCTTAAAACAAGTGAGAAAATCTGTCCAAATCAGCTGCTTGTATCGACAGTTTTCTTGAATCAAGGGTTTATTTTCTTACCAGCAGCCTTATTCTGCTTTTTTTTTTATAGGTATTGACACTAGAAAATCCCAAGTGAAACTGCATTGGAAACAAAGGGAATTATCTCACTCGTATATGTTTTAAGAAAAAAATTATTTTCGGACTCAATATGAGAAAGTATGACCCCCCCCCCCCCTATGCTGTACTGTTTTTTTTTTTTTTCCGCAGGGCTTATGTTGCCACCGACCCTCCGTGCGACTGATTGGTTGAGGAGGGTTGTGGCCCACGGAACGGCCCGGGTCAGGTCAACCTCAGCTTGAACCCTCTGCACTTGTGCACCGCCCAGACTAAGCAAACAAACATAATGGTCACAAATACACCCAGGGCCACAGAAAAACCAACAGGCAGAGACACACCTGCACAGAAACAGCAATATCTACACGCACGCTTTGATTCATTGTGTTTTGATTGTATTTTGATTCAGCTTTTCCTCTCTTTTGGCAGGGTGGAATGGAACGGACAATTACCGAGAATACTAAACACATTCAATTGTAATTAATTTTTACACTACCGCAAAATGGCATGCTATGCTCCCTGCCACCCAAAAAAAACCCAAAAACCCTCAGAATTAGTGAAGTGGTTAATCGCTGTGATATTGCTATGCGGAGTTAAAGGCCATGGATGGAAATGAACCAGGGACAGTAGAAGTATAGTTGGGCCCACACTGAAAAAAGGCGAGGAGGACGAATCCGTTACGCAACGTGCCAAAGTATCGCACTATTACAGAGGGCTGAAAGCCTTGCATAACTCAACAATTCAACCCACCCATCACATTTACTGTACATTAGCAAGCCTGCAGAGCCGTTCCTCATCACTTAGGAGCTGAAAAACCCAGTTCTGACAAGTGGCCCGATCCTTTATCTCTGGCGCGGTGTGGAAATCTAGTACCACTCAGGGAGGGCACAGTAGGTTATTTCAGTCCCTCCTGTGCGCTGCATGTAGGCGACAATATTCAGCAGAGAACCCGGCTGATCTGTAGAGGTGGTGCACTTGCTCGGCTTCCTCCACAGAGCTGGAGCTGTATCTGGAAAGACTTGCATCTAGGGCTATTTTTAAGTAGCAGGGGACCGCTTTCAGAGAACCATTCTGAGGTGGATGTGGAACGGAGAGAAGAAAGTACGAGGCCCCATGCTGCAGCCGTTTGTTGAAATAGGCTGCACCTGAGGCCTCTGTGAGGGACTTGCTTTTGGACGCTGAGAGAAGAAAACGTTCTAAAGCTTCCAAATGTGGAAGATATTCGATTTCAACAAGCTTTTTGGGGGAAAACTAAATGGGGAAAAATGAACAGCCTGGATCCATTTTGCATCAGAAACCCTGTTGTCTTGTTTTTCCTTTAAGCTGACCACACTGCTGAGACTGGGTACTGTGTGACAGGGGATCAGCAGATGTGTGTTGTCATGTGTGGTATCCCAAAAGCAAATTGTTTAAACCACTAGAACACAGTTCAGCTACAACTTGTTAAGAAAATGGTGGATAAACTATAACCTTGGGCAATATAATACGATATAAACAACAAAAATCTCTTGTACTTTCAGAAAAGCATTCAGAAATGCTTTTATCCTTTATAAGCCCTATCTTCATATAACTTACATCTGTGTGATACTACTAAGTATGATGTAAAGCATGAATTTAAGTCATAAAGATTTATGCCGGCTCTAAAATGGTCGCTAAACTCGATTCCGCAAAAGAAAAGGTGGGTCAGCTGAGCCTGGGTGGGTTTTAGCCTCCACTCCGTCCCGGGCCTCCGTCCCCCAGAAAATCAAAGTCCACCCAAAACAATTCTCACGCTTTTTCGTGAGAATAGATCAGCGGATGGCCACATCGCACGTTAGCTTTCCTACAAGCCAGCACCTGGGAAGCAATGGATACGTGCGCGCTACTGTGAGAATCCCAAACAGTGAAACTGAGCCCTCTGAGCAACGCTGCTGCTGATCCCCCCACATGTTCCAGAGAGAGGGGTCTTTCTGGGGCACTGACACCGGATCCCACCTCTCGGTCCTGGGATGAGGGGGGGGGGGGGGAGATCAGGGCCAGCGGGGGGGGGAGGGAGGGAAGATGGGGGGGGGGGGGGGGGTGCAGGATGGTGAGGGAGGGAGGTGGTGGGGGGGGGAGAGAGAATGGATTGTCCACGGGTGCTTGGGAAGCTGAGGAATATGAGGGGGTATTACCGCCCCGGCACAGCGGCCAGATGGACAGCAGATGACTTTTGTTCTTCCAAATACTCTGCAGGCCGAGGGAGGAAGAGGAGGAAGAGGAGGAGGAGGGGGAGAGGAGTAAAAGCAGAGGGAGGGAGGGGGGACAGGAGGAGAGAGGCGAAGGGCTCAAGTGAAAGTTTTCGGAGAAAGCTGGATCTCCTCTGGACACTGACTTTTTCATCAGTGTGTCCCAACATGTCCTGCTAGGAACAAATTCCACAATATTCTCTACAAAGTTACTGCAGCGACCGCTGTGTCCGCTCTGAGGCTTTTATACATTTAAGAAACACATTATAAAACATTCACTCCATAGATAAAATCTCCAGTGGCCCCAATAGCCTAGAAGACATCCTACCTAACATCCTGTAACCTAATACCAAGTCAAAAGTGCAAACAAATTCAAATCGAATCACGGCCCAACTTCACCACATCCAGCATACCAGCACAGAAGTGGAAACTGCTCCGAGTCTGCCCCCCTGTGCTGGAGCTGAGGTCTCTGCTGGAGTCTATGGTCTGCTCCTCTGCAGGCCTGTAGCGCCTCCTTGTGGTCCCCCATGGACACTTTTAGCCTTGGACCCCCTATTTGATAAGATTTTGTCCCTCAGACCGCAATATTGGAAGAAGAGTGGAATCTTGGATTAGAGTAGTCATTCTTGTATAGATTCTCTAATTGGGATGATTTCTAGTGAATTACAATAATTGTGAAATTTAACTATTCCTCATTTTGTTGGAGACCCTCTGGAACCTCCTCAAGGACCCCAGACCCCACTTTGACAGCCGTTGCTTTAAATTACAGTCACATTCATGATTGAGTTCTCTAAAATATATACTATAAGGTTTATGAGTTTATCCAGTGCACCTTACAGTACCATGAGTACACACATTTCTAGCTTGGGTGACCTCAGAGGCAATCAAATCCAGACACACCGGACCTAGATAACACACACAAACCCATGCAAACACACACACACACACTTGTTCTTCTATCCTTTATGAAGACCACTGACCAGGATCCATTGACTACATTGAATTCATTGACTATACCCTAACCCTCCCTATCCCTAACCTTTACTTCATCTCACCACTACATGCGTAACCTTAAACCTTACCCTAACTTAACCTATAATTCAAACGTTAACCCTAAAACCAAATCCTAACCCTAAAATAGCCCCTTGACCGGCCAAAATGACCTCACTTCACAAAAATCTCTCTGAAGGTTTAAAACTCAAATTGTCTCTCACAGAAATAGAAGTACAGGAACTCTCTCTCTTTTTCTCTCTCTCTCTCTCTCTCTCACACACACACACACCATTGTAATCACATGAGGATAGTGATAATTACTTATGCCTTTGGTTATCTGAGTGAAACCAGTGGGTTTTTCCATGTTATTCACTTTGTCTTCTGCAGAAATGCAAAGTGGCTGCTGTACCCTCAGGCTAGCGTGCACAAAGCAGATCAAGGCTGACTGTCTTTTAAGAAAAACTCCTCTAAATGATAGCAGTCGGTAAAAGCAGTAGATACAAAGTTGTCATGTACCAAGCACCGCAATTATGGACGCATCAATATCATTCTTTTCGATGCCGATACAGACCAAAATGATTGACCCATTCTTCTATGTTTGAAACATCTAGCATTCTTCTATTATTCAACGAAGCAGGGTTACATCCCAGGTTTTAACATGTAACACATGACTCACAAGATCAGACCTTAATACTGGGCAAATTCTGACACTGCTACCTTATATTAGCCTGGTCACAGCCTTTATATGCCATATCAGTGCGTCCCTATATCATTACATAGCAGCAGTGCACCTTATCTGTCCGGCATCTCAAGAGCAGAGTGTCCTGAAATCAGTGTACTCTTCTGGGTCGCATACATAAAATGGGAATGGATACCTGGTCCGCGATCCAGGAATCAGCATTTCTACTTCATAAATATGTTGATGGTGCTGAATATGAGAAACAGAGTCACTTGTCCAGAGAGTACCTGCTCTTTTGCTTTCCACTTTACATTTCACCTTACATTTTTTTTGCATGAGGATTTTGTCCCGCCATCATTTTCACTTAAAACAGGGTAGGGTGTCCATGAATAAGGCACCTTACTTAAGAAAAGCCACTGTTCTATGATGCAGGAGTGCCCTTTTTGTGATTGAGCCTCTAACCCTAAAAATGTCTGTGCAGACTCCTAGACAGATACTGGTAGAAGCACAACCATGACTTCCTAAATCTGTTTAGTGTCCACTTTAAGAAATGGATGGTTGAACAAAATATTTTACTGTGAAAGTGGTTAAACCAATGGACAAAGTGAAGTACGGAGGGCACTGACAGACACAAGGGACGCATAAGACCGTGTAACGTAGGACTAGATGCTCAGAATTAAATGAAATTTGATATATATACTTTATAATATCTATTGTACATGTGCCAAGAATACCAATTTGATATCTCTTTACAGTTATGAATTACAAGCTTGTAAATACAGAGAAGCAATAGGCGAGAATTTGCACAATGATACAGATGAACGTTTAGATGGACAGTATCAGGCAAGAACCAACTCCCTCATTCATCATACATTATGCTGTGACTTCACTCTTTGGTCTTCATTTTAGGTCCTATGAATGTGTAGTACAATCCTAGCCGTGGAGAAAGGCTAGGTTACACTGCAAGAGTTTACCCATGATATACCGATAGAGCTAAACTGCCTGCATCAGTATGTATGTCTTTACTGGGAACACTAGGGGGCAGCAGTGTGTTTCAGGATAAAAGAAAACAACATCTTTTTCAATTAAATTGCCTTTTCAAAGGCAGCGGCTCCCAGACTGTGTGTGATCCCTTTGGGGTTCTTGAGAGGGTGCCCAGGGGGTCCCCAGCAAAACGAGGAGCAGCTCAGTTTCAATGTTATTATGTTCAGCTGAAGTTAGCGCTTGGAGAGAATGTATTTAATGACTGTTCTTATCAAAGGTTTCGCTCTCTCCGCTGGTATCTCCCCACCTACAGTGCAGACACAACAAAGCTCTTCTCAGATGGAAGGTCCCTGGAGAAACCCTTATCAAATGAGGGTCTATGGTGTAATGTGTATCTAAATGGGAGTCGTGGATATGAAAATGTTTGTGAATGGCTGGTCAAGGCCCATATAAGCAAGGCATTTTTCAACAGCTCAGTGTTAAATGGAGAAACACTTTTCCTATATTATGTTGTTGATGATGATGATGACAACAACCAGAGGCCAATCATTTTAGTCTTTTGCTGCCTTCAAGTGCTCCTTGTAAGCTCCAATTTCTGATCGTAAATTAGCACATTCAAGTGCTTTTGGGCAGTAATAATAGAAATCAAGTGGCACAGAGCTACTTTGTGCTGCAGCAGCAGAATGAAGAGGAGAAAATGTGCATTAGGTGTGTAATTGATGTTTTCATTATTTCATTAGCCAAAGGTTGTTGCATACATCACTGTTCAACTGCTCATAAGTTGTTGACACGGCTTCCATGCTCTCCACCCCTTAAACGTCACATGCTGGTTAACTTGGATATCATAGAAAATTCACTTTTCCAGTTGTGTAACATTACCACGTTGTTGGGTGGTTCATCCACACTCTACATGCAATTGGAAGTAATTTTCCTTTAGCTATAGGCTAGTCTGTTAATTGGCTGTAGTCCTCTTGTTAGCTATACTCCATCAGATAGTCTTTAATTAGCTGAAAATCTTCAGAAAGCTACAGTCCTTTAGTTAGCTATCATCCTCTAGTTAGTAAAGAGTTCTTTACATCATGTTGTTGGGACATTCATATGTGCCCGTGACTTGTTATCAGAATTTTCCTGACAACCCCTGAAGGCAGCATTTCTCTCTAGTCCCTGGAGAGCTAGAGGTGGCCCTTTATCAAGTCCTTTAGTTAACTGTAGCCCTTTCGTTCAAGTAGCTAGGTATAGGCCTATAGTTGCTTAATTAGCTACGATAACCCAAGTAGTTGTAGTTCTTTAGTTAGGATTGGGTCATCCTTGTGTGCTCAACTTGTAATTGCAATATTTCCGACAGCACTTGAAAACAGCAATAGATCTTTAGTTAGCTATAGTCCTTTAGTTAAGCCGCAGTCCTTTCGTTAGCCATAGTTCTTTAGTTAGCTGCAGTTCTGTGGTTAGCTCTAGCTTTAGACCAGCTTTGTTGGATCAATAATGTGTGCTCCATGCAGAATGCTGATGTTTCCGACAGCACTTGAAGGCAGCAGTTAGATATAGTCTCTTAATTAACTATAATGCATTATTTAGATATAGTCATTTAGTTTACTGTAGTCATTTTAGTCCCTGTACCTGTTTAGTGAACTATATTTTTGTTACTTTAGTCCTTCAGACAGCATTTCCCTCCACCGTGCACCGCCTGTTCCCCCCGGTTCCCCACCGCGTGGGCTTCCTCCGCCCGTGCTGCTGTCGGCCAATGGGATTTGAGAAGAGGCGACATCATTGCGATGCAGGAAACCCTCTCCTCCTACTCCACTGGTAGTATCAAGTTAAACAGAGTAACATACAACACTTCTGGTCACTACTTTCAAAATAAAACTGGACTTGGACTTGTTATGCCATGAGAACATATTGTGATCATAATCATCATTTCATCAAACATTTACTTTCTTTCTTTTCAGCACAATTCCTGGCATCCAAGAGCACTTGTAGTTGTTTGAGGATACCAACTTAAAACACTCCTATTATATTTTCTTTTTGAATTATTACTTTATTGTTTTCCAACAATAAGTGACATTTTTTACACACATTTATTTTTTTAAGGCAGAATCACCTGACTTCCGGTATTATGCTTGGTAACTCTAGTGAGCTTGACGCAGCTCAGGATCCTGCTGCTGCAATAGTAAACGGTTGTGACTGATGAGTGCAGCGCTGGGGACTCTACAAGCTTTCCCTCTTTAGTTTGGATTTTCTCCCCTCTTTTATTTCGTGTTTTTGCTAAACATTTCTTCCAGAGGTGATCGAAACAGATTTTGTGAGGATGTCTGTGGCCGGGCTGAAGAAACAGTTCCACAAAGCCAGTCAGGTATGGAGACGCCCGTTATTGCTCCTTCAATAACAACAATTGTTGTGTATCTAACGGATTTGTTCCTCAGATTATAACAGATAGGCTAACTAAAAGTGGCCAGTTGTCATTACTGATATATAAATCATGGCTGCTGTGGCACAGATTCAGACACTGTCTCGAGGAATTCATCTTCACGATCTAGCTACTTTTTAACCCCGATAACGTTCTGTTCTCTCGCGCGGAGAGAACGTCTTACCAAACTGCAGTGAAAAATCTGACAATTTAAAGTGTCCTTGCTTATCGGCAAACACACAAACCTGGTAGAACATAATTTATGACCGTTTACGAATCAAGGTGGTTTCCTGGAATATTCGGCCTACAATTTATTCACCAAGCAGCACATAACTCTGATAAAATCTCAACTTTTACAATTGGTTCACGTTGCTCTCTATAGAGATCTCTGTGTGTTTTTGGTGGAAGGTGTACCAAGGTATAACAGGCGGACCGTTTATAAAGTTGGATTTTTATTGAAAAAAGTGCTGCTTAATGTATTGGATGTATGCCGAAGTGTGGATCGTAATAATACATGTAGGTTACTGGTCTTACATTATGTTCTAGTAGGTATACCTGTGCCGATAAGAAAGTCCAGATCAAATTGCACATTTTTAATCGAGTTTGGCGTGAGGTTCTCTATACACGAGAGAATAGAACCTATTCAGGCTAGCTACTTTTGATACCACGAAGGAAATCAGGCGTAATTTAGCATTAGTTTTTTGCGCAGCACGGTATTGTTATTTAAAAAAAAAAAAAAAAGTAATTTATTGACCGTATGTCACAGCAAATCTCTAATAATGCAGATGTGGTGTGTTTTACACGCCTTCGGGGAGAATAGAACTAGTCCGTATGCTCTAGTGTGGTCTCTTTAGTATTACTAGTCCCCTAAACTTATCAGGCCTGCAAGACTAGGATCACGTTGAAGGCAGATCCGAAGACATGAGACCACCATAAATCTGTCCTCCATACGCGCCGTTATCTCCGCGAGAGAACGTCACACCAAACTCTGTTAAAGAATCTGTCACTTTAATGTGGCTTATCTGCAAATACACATACTTGGTAAAACATGACTTAAGACCTTTTACGAATTGCCAGTAGCCACTCTTCAATTCGTCATACACCCAATACACTTATTTCAATAAAAATGTCACCATGTAGAATAGGTTCACCTGTTATTCCTGTAACTTCCGCCACCAAAATACACCATGGTGGCCGGTGAGCAAGTGTGAACCAGTGTGACACACGTGACAGTTTCTTGTGCTGCTTGGTGGGTCATTTTTCTGCCGAACTGAAGAGTGGCTTTAAATGATTCAGTTAATGTCTTAAGTCATGTTCTACCAGTTACGACCGTTTGCCAATAAGCAAGGCAACATTACATTTCCAGGTTATTTACTGGAGTTTGGCTTGAAGTTGCCTTTTGTTGTCCATTTGTTTAGTGTCTCCCCATCCTACATGTAGCCTATTGGTGTAGTTCGCACCATATACTTATAGCATATCCATACACAACACAGTGCTGCTCTGTCCCTGACCTCTGACCTCTTTGTGGATGGGGGCAACAGACAAGACTATTTCACTACCAGGATGAATAAAATATCATATTATTATTGAAAACACTTCAGAATGTTGCGAACTAATCTGGGTTGAATGCCTGCTAACTTGCAGCCCAGGGAATTCTTCACAATCACTATAACTTAAATTATTGTGTTGTCCATCAGTCTAGTGTCTCTTTATTGTACATGTACACTATCAGTGGAGATTGGAATGCTACAGTAATTGTATTTGGTATGTTCCTTGGTCCACTTGTATAACAAATCAACAGCTCAGATACTGTAGTCTATAAGGACCTGTGGCCTAGTTGCCTTCCAGCAACTCTTGACAGCTTTTCTGCAGAAGAACATAGCTTGGTTTTCCTGAGACCAACTGTTAAACTGTTCAAGGCGTCAGATAAAGTGTGAAGTTCTGCGCTTTACATAAACCAGTTCATAAACCAGTTCTGGCTCTGTCACATAGGGGCACTTACAAGCCTGAACCCGTCTGCATTACATGATAATTAGTCACATAAAGGATTCAGCCACTTATTCCCACGTACGCTTGTTCCAAAGGTCCACATTGATCGGTATTGTCATTTGTTGATACAGCAGACGTTGCCTCTGAGTATAATTGAGGCAGTGTCAGCTGTATCATTGAAATTCCCACACCAAATACCATTAGTTATCTAACTAAAGAGAGTGCTGACGTTAGCGATGACCTTAGACCAGTGTCTGGGTGAATCATAGATCAGGCCAAACATACAGAGATTTAATTCATCTTGCTGTGTACATAATGTCATTCTCTTGTCCCTCCACAGCAGAGAGGAGATCTCATTTTGGGCGTCTGGGGTGGTGCATGTGAATATGAATGTCAATATCTCTGATTATTCAGCTGGGTAAAGTTATTCCATTGTGCGCGAGCTAAATGTCAACACGCCACATCCTGTGCACGCATGCGCGTGTGCACGTGTGTGTCTTTGTGTTCGACACATGTTCCGCACTGCCCATAGATGTGTCTGTGTTGTTGCGGTGTGTGATGTGCTCCCACAAGCTAGTGCAAATCAGCACACTGTCAGGCAGCGGTGCAATTTCACATTCAGCTGGAAACGTTCACAGTCTGTTGGATGAGGTAACAGTCATGGTAGCCAGATATCTAAAAGTAACCCTCAGTTTTGTTTTTGTTTTTTTTATTTTGGCAGCTTTATTTCTGTGACATCACCCGAACAAGGATCAAAAGATTGTTATTCGCTCTCACTTCTGTTTTTATTCTTTGCACAGCACGTACAAAATCAATTACCGGCTTTTGCTTTTGATGAAACATAAATACGCCCTCTCTACAGTGTTTTCTATCTGTTTTTCCACGCTACCTGTTTTTCTCAGTGTGTTGTTTTCTGAGTCACCCAGAGATGAGCAATCAAAGCAGACGCTGTAAAACAATTCAGGGTTTTTCTAACATTCATTCACCCACGGTGGCTCCCCGCTGCTGGAAAAATACCCCCATGGTTATATGCAAATAACATGTCGCCCAGACTTGTTTACCCCCCAAAAAGAGAGACATTTGTTAGAATTAGGCCTGAGTGTGAGCATTGGGAAAAAAAGCAATGTTTGATATTTCATCTGCTTCCTGAAGTGGAAGTCGGATAGCCACCTGGGCCGAGAGTAGATATCGAGTAAATCTCTCTCGGTGCAAAAGATCACTAGAAAGAGAAACACTGTCAATTCCTGTTTATTACGACCATTTCTGAATCATTTTCCACAGTTTGAAGGGTGGGGAGGAGTGATGTGTGTATTGTCCACACCCTCTTAAACCACGTTCACACTGCAGCTGAAAGTGGCCCAATTCTGTTTTTTTTCCCCCTCATGTGATACAGATTTGATGTTTTCTACTCACCAAAAAGCTGCATGAAGTCGTATTTTTTATATCGGATCCACATGGATCTGATCCTGAGGCATGCGACTTGTATTTGAACACTCAAATCAGAATTTGTCAGTGTTGCCATGACAATAAGGACATCTTCCGTCATTCACCTGAGACAATTGTTATAATTTTGTCAGCTTGGGTGAGCCAGCTTTAGCATGGAGGATAACGAGACACAACAATGGAAAGAAAGCAAAATCGCTCACTTGGGGAGACGCCTCAATTCAAAACTCAAAGACACAGACCATAACTGAATTGTGTTGGAAACGAGCAGGAGAAACGCAGGTTAAAAAATGGATGTGATGTCATTTGTTGTAGTTAGTCATGCGTGTCTTTCACAGCTGTCAGTCCATATTGGTTACGTCCTACAATAGATATGAACAGTTAGGCGATCCAAAAAAATCAGATATGAGTGTGCTCAATTCAGAATTGAGTGTGAAGGACTGCAGTGTGAATGCAGTCTTAGAGACATTCGTTTCTGGTGTTTTATCATCTGATATCTGTATCTGTAGCGACACATGCAGAAGGCCTAGATATCACCTGTTGCCCCCATCTGTCCTGTCTGTATCCATGATTTGATAACGGCGCTGTGGTCGTTGCTCACTGATCCAATACTCAGTTTACCGTGCAAAGTCCAGGGTTGTTTGGGTGTGCAGGTTGAACACGTCGTCAGTGTGGATTTATGGCTAATAAATCCTGACAAGTTGACACCTACATGGAAATGAAGCTGTTTAATAATTTGCAATCACTACACCATCTCTCTGTCTCGCACTGTGATTTGCACTTCATCCGGACTGGGTGAGCTTGTAAAGTTTAAAAGAAGATACCCACTTTTGGGCAAATGGGCTCTTAACCAATGGTACATTTATAATTTACAAGGGGATTAGGGTCAGTTTCACCTCTGCAGGTCCTGAAAAAGACATATTATCTAAAGTAGAGGTCTTGAATGTAGTTAAATATGGCATTTTAAGCCTTAAAGTCAGTTTTAGAGGTCTTAAAAATATTGGTGCCCTGCTGAGAAACCAGCCCAGTCACACAGAGCTATATTGTCATAGATCTACAGTTGGATTTCACATTCATTTCAATTGCAAAATTGGTCTTATATTTCATTCTAACTGGCATTAAAAAGTCTTAAATTTAGCCTGATGAACCTTGTAGACACCCTGCTCTGTGTGTTGAATATTTATCGTGCTGTGGTGCTTCTGAAATGATGCAAGGCTAGTCAAATAAACTTGCAGAGCGTGCTGAAGCATTAGCATGCACTGTCACAATTTAAATTACCTTTGACTAACAGAACTGAAACATCTTATACATCAAAGTGTTTTTCTCTCTCTCTCCTCTCACATACACATACAGTAGTCTATAGCCCCTTAAGAGAAAGAAAGTTAGCGTGGAAGCAGGTCCTGCTTCCACAGCTACGGACAGCCACAGCTTCTCCAGTTGTGGAGAAGTCTCTTGAGGAATGGAGTGCCACTAGTCACCTAATCAGGTTAATACTGAGGATACATAATCACCAGAGTTTGAAATTAGCCACAAGCCAGATGCTTGCATATTTTGGCTATACCTGGCAAGTGTCAATTCTAGTAGCCACTTTTGAAGGTAGCCAGCTTACCTTCAGTTACACCAGGATCATAGTGCATTCAGTACGTTACTCTCTGATGGAAGTTCATTAATTTCAAATGAGAGAATGTGTCACCGCATCATTCTGTTGCAGTTGCATTGTGTTGTGACGAAGGTGTCGCATGTGTTGGATTTTTAAAAAAATATTTATTCATTGATAATGCAAGTATAAACTGTGGTTTTGCCCACGTTTTTGCTTCCTTTAGGAAGGTTTTGTGATGAAAACATTTTGTCTGTGAATCAGAGTTGCAGCGAAAGTTTATGTTGTAATACTTCATCAATAACAGTATAATCACAGCATAGTCACAGGACCCTTACGTAGAAACTTAAATACAGTTTTCAACAACATAACTGCATTACAAATTAAGTGTGATGCCGGTGTTGTACTTTTCTAAAAGCCACTTTGGTTGCTATGAAATTAAAGTGATGTGAAATTCTGAATACACTTGTGCCAGTGCCACTGTGGTTGGTTAACCAAAAAGAATATTTTTTTGCCCTGATTCTCGTCACTGCTACCTTAGGTAAAAGCTAAGATTAAAAATAAAATCCCTATTACTGGAATAGTCTGGGTTAAAAGGTGAGAGTGACATCTGGATCTGAGCTGCCAAATGTTTTCTTCATAGGTCAGGGTGCAAAACATCAAAGTGTGTGTGTGTGCTGTCTCGTGCACACAGGCTTATCATTTATCTTTTACCTGCTGTAGTAACATGGTATCACAGTAACCTATGCACCCCTGCAGGCAGCTGCCATAACAGAAACAAAATGACACTAGATCGGGACGCAGCTGACCCCTTGGTGAAAAGAAACAATCCATCTTTAATGAAGGAGCGATGGAGGGACAGAGCCCGGCCCGCCTGGTGGTCTGGCAGGCAGCCTGTCAGCTCATAAACATTTCAGCAGCTCATCATCTGCATCATTGTGCGCCGCTTCACAGTGACGTGGCTCGGCCATTATCTGTGCTGTCGGTGCAGAATTAGCCCCTTCCATATAGAGAGGCAGCTTTACTGCCATCGGATATCGTAGCTGATGCCATGTCTTGTTATAGGATTTTCTCATTGGTATAATCTGATACCAAGAGCCGTTTTTGCACAGATGTATGATGTACAGCATATCTGCCTTGCTGAAGTGTCCTTGAGCAAGACACTTAATCCCTTTGAGCTCCAGGCTGACTGTTATGTGGTTAACCCTGACCTCTGCCCATAGTGAGTAAGAGGGCAAGAGAAAAGAGAATTTTCCCATGTGAATCAGTGAAGTTTTATCACATAATTATTACTTATCTCAATCGTGTTTGTCCAGTGACTCCAAGCTGATGGTCTGAGCGTATCTTGTGCCAGTAAAAGGCAACAGGCTGATACTTAATGGTGCTACGTGTAGCATTTTAACCTCAATAAATCAGTATTACATTAATTTTGAGACATTAGTATAATTACTGTAAACAAATAAGACCATTGGCAGCCTCTACCGGCATCTACACTACATTTTACATTGTGTGACACCAGGTCAGATTTGATGGTTTTGCTTTATGGCACAAAAGCAGATTGCTTCATAGCACAAAACAGGAAGAGGGCGCTGTTCTTTCAGCGCAGACAGGGCTGAAGCTTTCAGAGTTTCTGGCAGTGGCAGATGGTGGAAGGAGTGAAAGACCGATGGAAAAATCACTTCTAACAAATGTATCCTCTTCTATAAAGCTGAAGACGCCAGGGAGGGGGAGGGGGACAGGAAGCAACAGGGTTTATGGGAAATGTGGTCGTAATTTTGAGAAACACTAGCACTAACAATACCACTGGTGTGAGACCGAGGCTACTGATTGTCTTGATTGTGGGCTCATTTATTTGCGGTAATTATACCACAGTATCACAATTTGACAATGACATGCTAAATGTAGCACCTTTTTAAAGTTTAGTCCTCTGAATTGATATCGGTTACGGAAAACGTGGTATCGTGCATGCCCACTTTAAAGCTGTCATTATGATCTCTTCTACCACAAGCGGCCCGACTGAAGGAATAATAAGGAATAATAATTGCATCAGTTCTGGCCAGAGCTCGTCAACTAACTGCACAAATGATGGTAATGGACAAGTGTGTCCCTGCTCTGGACGAGCCTCTGTAATGAGGCAATTACCTGGGATGCCAGATTTAAGCCAAGCATGACGAAGTAGGATTAATCCAATAATGTCATGCTGTCTGATGTTTTTCTTTTTTTGGAGAAAAGATTAACACGCTTGTAATTCCTCTGACTGAATAACAGGCAAAGTTCCCTTCTTCCCCACCTTTTTATATAGCTTTACTTTCTTCATCCAGCATTTGGAGTTTAATGGCCGTATTTTTCGTGCTGACGCAGATCAAGCGCAGTGACCTTGCACTGGCAAAGAGGCAATTTCCTTGGGCGCAAGCGCAATTCTTCCCGCCTGCGCCCGTTCGGTGATTTCATGGCGAGCCGTGACATCGCTTGTGCTGAAAAGACTGGTATCAAATTTTGGTATCAAAAAATTATGCTTGCACCTCCACTTCCTCAGACCACATCTTAGCGCAGACGCTGGCATTTCATGCTATTTTTGTGCCGTTACTTTGGGAAGACATAACCCAACGGACAGGTGAGGCACACCAAATTGATTGGCTATAACTCGGCAGGCTATTCCACACAGCCTCTAAGTTTATACAGTGCAAATCATCAGGTGTACAAGAGCATGGATGGTGACATTCTCCATATTCTCATCCAAAAACATTGGGTTGTCATGGGTGCAAACAACCACACACGTCTACTTCTTTCCAACAGGTTTCCCAAAAGTAGTGCCTGAAGCGTTGCATTGTTTTTTATTGCAGTCTCTGCTGTGCCACCACTGCACCACTGTTGTGCTAGCACCTCTGGTCACGACATTACCAAAAATTTGTTTGTCACACCCAAATGAGCCAGTGTCGGGAACTTGAGCTTGCACCTTGATTCATGAAAATAGGACCCTAACTGTTTTTTTTATCGGCAAGCTTGTCAATAGGGGCAAGTTCACTGAGAATCTTAGAGGAGGTGGTTTTGCTGCCAACAGACTAACAGCCTTGTTGTTGTTTCACTTTGATTCCCTGAGAAAGAGCAACGGTACAGGGTTTCATATCCTGCCTTTTCTTGTAGCCCAGGGTTAGGTACAATCTGCCTGGCTGGCTTGGCGGAATCCACCAAGAACACCGCGTCTGTCTGCTAGACTGCTGCTGCCTCTTCCTTCCTGCACACTGCACACTGTGAAACTCGAACATGAGAAGAAAGTTCCACCCACGGCTCAACAAATCTGAATACGCTCCTCCACACACACGCAGACTGTGAAAGCTGTGGTTCCGTGTAAACACGGCACGGCACTCACAGTGACAGTGCTGGCCAGATAACTGTGTGTTTGTGTGTGCAGTACATGCTAGAAGAAAGGCTCCTTTCATGGTGTTATCAAGCCCAGGGCCTCTCAAACTCATGTCATGTTTTCATATCATAGACCCTTCAAATCAACACATGTTGGAGATCACAGACCCCCCATATGTTCAGATTTAGTCCCAGGGACCGACATGGGAAGATTTTTGTTGCTGTTGATGTAGTCTTCACTGTAATTGAGGTGACAGTGATGAGAATGAAAGCTCTGATTAGAATTGTCGTTCTTATACCTTCTCTAATTGCGATATTTTTTAGTAAATTAAATCATGCTGATATTTAAGTAGGCTATTACTGATTTTGCTGGGGACACCCTTAAAAACTCTCAAGGACCCTTATGGGTCCCCGAACCCCACTTTGAGAACCACTGGTCTAGCCAGCAACCCTCTCCCAACACTGATCTGTGTCATTGAACTGGGTTTGGAACCAGCGATGTGCCTTGCCTTTTATTGACCCTATCCAATCAATGAAGAGCAGCTAACTGATGAGGGTTCATTGCTCTTATTGGACACAGTCTCTGTAGCTCTGTTAAAGCAGCAGATTTCTTATTTGCTTTAAGGGAATGGAATTCAGGGCAGCTTCGGTATGCACGGCTGCCTTGTGTAATCTCAGTGTGTCCAAGGTGATGTCTCCGCTACCTTAAACAAATCTGCTATCCCCCCTCCCCTTCACTTCATATATGGCTATCTTCCCCAGGGACAGACAGTCAGTCAGACAGCCAGTCTGCGTTTTTTCATTCCGTTCGTACAGATCACAAGGTTGTTGTTGCTGCATACCCCTTAGTTAATTGTTAAATGACTCTAATCTAACAGCCCTTTTAGATTCACCTCTTGTCACGTACTCCCAATGTCTGCATGTCCTGAAAAGCTCTTAAAGGTGCTCTGTGTAGCATTTCCATATGATAAAGCATTACCACATTCATTCTGAGACATTAGTGTAATTTCTGTAAACAGACAATACTATCACTGTGAATACTGGCAGCCTCTACACTGCATTTTACATTGTGTGACACCGGGTCAGATTTGGTGGGAAATCTGCTTGAATGCTTTATAGCACAAAGGAGACTGCTTTACAGCACAAAACAGGACAAGGGTGCGCAAATGGAGCTATAATGGAGCTTTCATTGCCAGAGCTTTCTGGCAATGGCAGATGGTGAAAGGAGTGAAAGGCCGATGGAGAAATCTCTTACAACATTTTTATCCTTTTCAGTAGAGAGACATCAGGGAGGGGGAGCGGGACAGGAAGCAACAGCGTTTATGGGAAATACATTACATACATACACACTGTGTGAGATGGAGGCTACCAATTATCTCAACTATGGTCTCATTTGTTTATGGTAATTATGCCAAGGTATCACAATTAATTTGACAATTTAATCTAAATTCAAAGCCTTAAAAGTCCTTTAATACTGTTAAATCCACCCTCTAAGTCCTAAATTCAGTCTTACAGGTCATGTCACAGGTCACATGTTGCAGTTTCTTTTGAGAAATCAGCCCAGTCATGCAGACTTATATTTTGATAGGACTGCAGTTTTTATTTTATTTACATGTTCATTTCAGTGGCAAAATTTGACTCATATTTGTAACTGGCATTAAAATGGTCTTAAAAGTCCTATATTTTACTTGATGAAACATGTAGACATCCTGGTGCTTGAAATCTAACATCATTTTGCTTATTTAAATCCATGTCATAATACTGTACCATTTGTTTGGACAGGGTTTTAGCTGGAAATAAATGGGCAGCTCTTGTTTTCAACCTATCCCGTTACCACCCAACTCTGAATAAACAGGCTCCGGTTCAAAACAGCAAGTTTCATTCCAACAGTAACTATTTTTTGTTATGTGTGCACACATAACAGTGGATATCAAAGATCTACACACCCTTTGAAATTACAGGTAAAGGCAAATTAACTTGTGAATCCTTCTGGAATATGATTTTCTACATCTTAGAGCAATTACAACCCCCAAATGTATGGTGTGCAACCAAGGTGTTTTAGTGTCCCAATTTTAACGCATTGTCAGAAATGAGTTGCCTTTTGCATTAACCTTTCTGGTTACTATAAGTGAAAGTGCAGTCTGGGTTTTCAAGTCTCAAGGCAATTTTGAAAGAGCGTGCCTGACTTTTGATAACCACTGTATTCACACACCTCTCTTTCCAAGTACATGAGGAAAGTTAGCACTGTTCTGTCCCCTCCCATTGCTCCTGCCATGCAGCTCCTTAGGGAGACGCATTAAAACAACATGGCTCTGTTATCACACACACACACACACACACACACACACACACAACCAACAATAATCCTGTGTACGTGTGTCTAAGCCAGTGATTCACCTACTCGAGAGATTCCACATTCAACGTTTTGAAGGGAAACTGCTGTTTACTGCAACAGGCCTTGCGGTTTCACTCCCATGTCACTTTCCCTCCTCCGGCAGCATAATTTAGCTGAGGGAAAGTGTGATTCGTGAGAGACTGACAATGAGTCAGCGAACACCAAATGAGCAGTGTGTCGGACTCTTGTTTCTCGTTTTCTTTGTGACCTTCTGCATTCTTTTGCTCCATCCAGACCCCGCAGGCAGACGGTCCAGCCAACCTGGAATGCCTCACAACTTGTCCAGACTAATTTCCCATAAGATCCGCCACCCTGAGGGGCCGAGGCGAAAAGGCTGTGCTGTACATTCTCCCACGCTGCTTTGCAGTAATTAGAATGAATAATTATGAGCACACTGCAGAACGTGTCCATCTGAATGAGTCGTTTAAAGTCACTCCCATTGCTTTTCCTTCCCGGTAAAACCTAACCTTAAAAACTCTGCCAATGGGGTGAGATGATTTCACTTGTTTCCAATGGAAGTCAAGATGTTTTCTTGAATCAAATGACATTATCTCAATACTGAGTGATCTAACTTATTCTTCAAATTACATTGGAAACAAGTGAATGTATCTCACCCCAGACCTTGTTTTAAAAACATTTCTAGGACCCAATACTTGATTCAATAACTTATTACGATGGACATTTTTTGCAGTGTAATCAGTGGATTTTTCTGCTCCAGCCATCTCCTATACCCATATAAACCCTATGCAATACACATGTAGCATCCCTGCACCAGTTTGCCATGTTTAACTGGCTGATTTCTCAGTTCCATTGCCCCTTGAGAGTCGTTTCCTATGAGATATGTCATATCTCGGGTCTCAGAGCCGGAGTATCGATATCCGATCGGTTTTGCCTGTTAGATGCAAATGAATGAGATGATAAAGGTGCGTCACTGTTCAGTATTTGCACATCGTTGTGAACTCAAAAAAGGAAAAACATGGTAACTCAAGGCCATGGCTATACTTGCTGCAGAAGAAAAAAAGGAAACTCGCCTATTCAATCTATAGACTCTATAGACTCTCTTGCCTCGTGAGTTGAATGATGAAGATCCCATGGCATGTAATGCTCTGATGTTATAATCCAGACCCGTATTGTACACGGATGGTCCTTTGAATGACTGTGATGAAATTCATTTTATGAACGATGTTTGCGTTCTTTGGCAATCTATGTCTGTTGGATTGGATTACATGCCAATTACATGACAACTCATGTTTGATTTATGGGCCCTGTAGACTGTTTATTTAGCCAATTTACTACTGTCTACGTCTATTTAACATTTCGTCCATGAATTAATTGGATTTATTAGATACGATGTAATTAGATTTTTTTTTACATTTTCTTTGTCATTTTTAAAATACAACTTGATGGTGACAAGCCTGGCTTGAAATTAACTGCTGTCTTGCTAACAAAGACACCCTAAATTAGAAGACATAGATGTGACAGGAAAGTTTGTAAGGCCACATGTTTTTGGGGGATTATTTGTACAAGAATGATTGACAGTAAATGGTTTCTAAAGGTAGGAAAACAAACCTTGGTATCTCCAACTATACAGACTGTGACAGTATTATTCTTTAAAAAGCAAGAGCTGTTGCCCGGCTGAAACAGGGCATCATAGAATTTCCCCAATGCTAAAACCAATACAAACAGTCATGTGCAACATGTCAGAAATCAGAGCAAATGATTTTCTGAGCTCTCTCTCTGGAGGAAGATTTTTGTCTTAGTCACTGTTTTCCGCTGACCTTAAACACTCAGAATCAGTATTATCACTGAAAAAGTGCATCTTTAATCAGCACGGTCGACCTTTGACTGGCCTCACTGTGATCCATCACCAGAGCAAGAGAGAGAGTAACATGAAGGGACTAGCACCGCCATCGCTCACACTCTTGACCGGTGTTGGTTAAAATATTTGATTACACCACTCATACTTCACCCCTGTCCAGAGTTTTCTCCTGCAGGGGAGATTGGCTGTGTGTGTGTGTGTGTGTGTGTTAGCACCGCCATTCCTCACAATAGCCAGCCAGCTGCGAGGGTGATTCACGGTGGTGTGATAATGGTTTCTGACCTCCTCAGGAGTGGAGGCTGAAGCTGGAGTGATCTATGGGCTGGACTGGATTGGGCTGGTTTCATTCCAAAATGCAATTTATAAAATGGATAGTTGTGCTACTTGTGAATCATGTTCAAAGCAGTTGTAAAATACCCTATAAACAAACACCTTTGACTGCAGAACAGTTAATGATCTAATAGTATATAGTGTATAATATATAACTGGTGTAACTGAAAATCAGCACTCATACCGCTACTTATGTGGCATTTTGTTAAGCTGCCGATAAGCGGCTGATAAGACAGGTGCATTTTTACATTAAAAGTCTTGGATAGTGCAGCTTTAAATTAAAGAGATAAAGACTATGGAAACTGGGAAAAATATACTTCGGTATATTCTTGTTACAGTGTTGCTGTGAAGAAACTTCAAGGCATTGTTTCAGTTGTCTGGCTGCCGGGTCATGGTTGAGTTTGTTTAGACAAATCGGTGAGAAGGTGTGGTGAGAGGACAAGGACATTGTGCTTCTGTGTGTGTGTGTGCTCTCACTGCAGAGGAAACCTGCTCCCCAAGGCCCATCTGCAAAGCATTGTGTTCAGAGTGCAGGAAAAAGGAACACACCGATCTACCACCATTGTCAAACAATCAAAGAAAATGACTGTAAATGGACGTACAAAGGAGATATCTAGCGTCTTTGATTTGTGATTTAAAAAAAAAATCCCATCCTGGCTGTGAAGGCTGCAGCTCGGCTGGAAAGTCCCCGCATGGCCGAAGCCCCCGGCGGTCCGACTGCTTTCGCTTTCAGAGTGACTGTTCAGCCCGGCGTCGGCTCTCCGCTCAGGGTAATTGCAGCTGTAATGTGTGCAGCAGATTACATTGTGTCAGTCTGGATTAAGAGCAGGGTATCTGCCCTCTCATCTGCCGGGCCAACACCAGTCATTTGCTGCTCCAGCTGTCACCTGCTACTGTTGTTACGAATGCAACCGGCCCTGGAGCACGTCATGGTCCCGCGGTGCACGGCTGCTTTTCCTTTTCTTTTTCCTCCCTCGCTTCTCCGTGCAACGCAAACCTTACCTTTGCGCTTAATTCGTGTCAAAAGGCAAGCAAGAAAATCTTCACAGTGCCGTTACACTGCAGAAATATCCATCTTATTCTGCCTTGTTTCAAGATACTGACACACTACTAAAGTTCTTGAAACGGGTGAAAGTGCATTGGAAACAAGTCACATTTCACCTCATTTGTCAGAATTTGTTTTAAGAGAAATAAGATTTTAAGACCGAACATGAGACTCAATGACTTTTTAAGCTGGACCGTTTTTGCAGTGTACCTGTACACCATTAACACAGGAGTTATGGTACCTATCTGTTATTCATTTCTCCACATATTTCATATTTCATTCATAGCAGATTCACCCCCCTCCGCTGTCCTAGAAAGGCTCTGGCAGCCAGATTGGGCTCATTTCCCCAGTCTGAGCCTGCTAATTTTACCCAGGCACTGACCCACTTGGTGTCTACAACTCTCCGATTGCTGGCTACACTCATAGTGGAGCTGAAGGGAAAGTGTGGGCCTTGGGCACACACACACGCACACACACACACACACACACACACACACCACCTCTCTTGGTGTATGCCACGCTGTTTGTGGTTGCCAGGTTGGCTAGGTAAAGCACCTGTCTTGGAAACAGATTCATATCCCAGTAGTATTTTGTGATGTATTATTTTTAGGCAGCATGGTTGTGTAAAGAGTAGGGAGACCACCTGACCTGGGACGGTTCAATATTGAGATTTTTAGTTAATTCTCACAGTTTTACCATCAGTACATACCAATACACTCACAGTATATAAGACATTTACAATGAAACCCAGCTTCTTTTATAGGCACACTGGATGTTTTACAGTTTGCAGCAGAATAGTCCAGTCAAATTTTATGGTGATATTCTAATCTAAATGCACATACTGTAGCAGCCTCTACAAGACACCATTTTAAACTATATGTATATATATATATATATATATATATATATATATATTAGGGCTGGGCAATATATCGATATTATATCGATATCGTGATATGAGACTAGATATCATCTTAGATTTTGGATATTGTAATATCGTGATATGGCATAAGTGTTGTCTTTTCCTGGTTTTAAAGGCTGCATTACAGTAAAGTGATGTCATTTTCTGAACTTACCAAACTGTTCTAGCTGTTCTATTATTTGCCTTTACCCACTTAGTCATTATATCCACATTACTGGTGATTATTTATCAAAAATCTCATTGTGTAAATATTTTGTGAAAGCACTAATAGCCATCCCCAAAAATATTTGATTTTGTCCATATCGCCCAGCCCTACTTACAACTGAACATTTAGCCCACTTCGTAGAAAATACCGAGATATATCGTGTATCGCCATTCAGCCTAAAAATACAGAGATATGATTTTTGGTCCATATCGCCCAGCCCTAATATATATATATATGTGTGTATATATATATATATATATATATATATATATATATATGTGTATAAACTACATATTTTGTGCACATTACTCTCAATCTTAAATTGGTCATTTCTGATTATTAGAAGCACTAGTACCCAGTTATATAATGTCTCGGTCTTACATTTTGTACGTTTTATTACTTCCACAGCTCTTTAGGCACTATCAAAGCAAGGGCTAACTCTACTGTAAACTCTGACATACCTAACATTTCACACTGACACATTCTGAAGTGAGCTAACCCTGATGAACCCCGGTGCAGCGGTGTAAAAGGTGCAGAATTCGTCCCTGCCAGGCCAACCTCTGGCTAGGACTAAGAATAGCCTTGATCTAAGAATGATTAAAGGATAAATTAGTATATTTACATGCGCACCAGTACTCAGATTACTGGGAGTAAGGCAACACTTTGATTAAAACGTTTGGTTCAAAGTATCGCAACTCCTCTAATAACCCCATTTATGGATTTATTTAATCAGTCCAAATTTCTAAAGTAACCAACTTGAGAACCAGCTTTCCCTTCACTTCCTCTTCCTTTCTTGTGTGTATGTGAACATAATTGGAACATTTTTTCTGCGCTTCTTTGCCTTTTTTTTCTTATTTTGTCTTTGATAGCTATGTTGATGGCTATGTTGATGCTGATGCTGGTGAACTTTATGACACACGCAGTTTAAAAAACCCCAAAAGAAATCTAAAGCATTTACCTGCACCAATAAATCGAAAGATTACACAGAAATCTAGGTGTGATTCCGACCCTGTCAACTATTAAATTAATCGCCAACTATTTTGATAATCAATTAATCGGTTTGAGTAATTTTTTAAGAAAAATAAGACAAAATTCTCAGCTTCTTCTCAGCTTCTTCCAGCTTCTTAAATGTGAATATTCTCTATGACAGTAAACTGAATATCTTTGGGTTGTGGACAAAACAAGACATTTGAGGACGTCATCTTGGGCTTTGGGAAACACTGATCCACATTTTTCGCCATTTTCTGACATTTTATAGAACAAACAACTAATCGATTAATCGAGAAAATAATCGACAGATTAATCGACAGTGAAAATAGCCTAATCGTTAGTTGCAGCCCTAATGAAGACCATTAGAAGTGATCAAGTAAATAAAACATCCGTACAGAAACTTGAGACAAGCACTGTAGCACACTAAAGTCTGCTCAAGGGTGTAATGAAACACAGGAAATCTGCACTGTGAAATTCAATTCAATTCAATAGACTTGAGTTATTTGCTTGGGAACGAGCGGTCACTGTTGTTGTGGTCTTGTTCTTTATGACCCATTTAATCGCACTAGCGGTTGCGCTTCCTTTTTCTGCCTGTGCTTGTGCCACTGCTCATTATACTGTGTGACCGCTACACACACACACACACAATGACACACACAGAATCCCTGCTGTTTTCCTGCCATACCCCTCCCCCCATCCTTTCCCAGTGTCCCAGGCCTACTGTACATTGTTTTGCTGATGCAGTCTCATTGCTTACATAAGGCCTGGCTCGTGGGCCGCTGGCAGCGTAGAGCGCTGACTCCGACGCCGCTGTCGTCATTTACCGGAGTAAGACAATGCGCCGTGTTGGAGGTGATGATCGTCGCTCACCACCTTCTCTCCTCACACTTACTCATCTAAGGCTGATCGCTTCATTCATCACCAATTGGGATAGATCTTATAAAAGGGTTTTACATCATTACGATGGAAGTGAGTTAAACTGTTCACAAAGATGTAGACGTAGCTCCACTGCTGGTTAGGGCTTCACAGTTAATTGTCAAACAAATCGAAATAGCAATATTGTAAGAGGCTGCACATATTCTTTCTCAGATGAAGAATGTTTGAGACAGCCCCAGAATCCCTGGCCAATAAACCACAAATTTGGAGATTATCTTTCATTATGTTCAAAACAAGCAAATTGTAAGTACTGAAAGAGAAGTTGGGAAGAGAAAGCTCTGGCCACATGTACAGCAATTCATATCACACTTGCAAAATTCAGCAAGCAGTGTAATCCCTGTAGGGAAATTCTCTTTTCTCCTCCACAGAGAGGTGAGAGGTCAAGGTCTGGAGCTGGTAGGGGCTCAGTGTGTTGTTCCAGGACACATCATAGGGGCTTGAACCCAGCTCCTCTGGTTGAAAGACAGTCTCTTTAACGTCATTCAGATAATTTGAGTGAATGAATCAAATAGCCAAATAAGAGCTATGGCGTAGACTAGAGGCCACTAGAGAAGATACCACTAGAGACACTAGAGAGAGACACCAGAAGCCACTAGAGGGCTTCTAGTGTAATTTTACAAATCCTCTATGCTCTCTCTGGCGTTGTTTCGTACTATCCTCCTGTAGCTGCTTTTGGTAGCAGTTATGTCCAAGCCTAGTGTGGGCATACTTCAACAAAGTAAAGGACGATCTTGTTCAGTGTAGTTCAAGGTGCCGTGGCTTCACAACAATGCTGAATCATTTCAAGAAACGCATTCAGCTATTTGTACCAGCCAGGAAGACGGACCTAGCCAAAACGAGCCTGACATCATTTGTACAAACTCCTCAGAAGTGTGAAGGCGAACGGAGAGAATCTCTGCCTTCACTGCCAACACGATTTAGCTAAAGACTAGTGCAGTGCCCGTTCAAAACATGCCTGTTCGGAACGGGCTGATTGCTTGGCCTCCGGTATTGCTGCTTGCGAACCGCTCATCCAAACAACTTCACACTCGACACTGAGCCCTGCTGCTGCACAGAGCGCTGTTCGCTTGTTTATTCAAAGTTTATTAATATTGAACGTGTCGTGTGTCCAATCTGACACTGCACGTCCTTGGGTCCCCAGCAATACACCCTGCCAAGTGTGAAGTAGATCGGACAAACGGTTCTCGAGATATGCGAAGGACACACATACAGAAAGAGATTCCTTGCTTTATAGTATGATATGCAGCCATTCAGCACCATAGACGGCAGAAAGTGATGGAATTTTGACATGCACCTAGACCATGTAGTGAATAGTCCAGTCTAAGAAAATGGACATAATACATCTATATGCATCCATATAGTGTGAGGCCTAGGTGCTTTGTCTCTGCAAAGCGTTTTCATAGCTCTGGTCTCAATAGTATCTCCTCTCCTCTCCTCTCCTATCCTCTCTGTCTAATTTATTGGCTCATTTGGTCTGGTTGCTGCTGATACCAAGCATTCATCGACTCTCAACCAGTACTGCTCTGATCCATCAAGAGCTTTATGTGTGTGGAATGTTGATAGTGGTAGTTGATGGTGTTTTGTAGCCCAGCAGGACACGTTCAACAGAACCATAAAGGCGATTTATCAGGTTTAATTGTCAATGCCCAGGTGAGATTTGAACACAATTACTTTGTATGTTAAAATGGTCGCCTAATCCTCTAGATCTTGCTAGGTTACTTGTTAGGTGATTCATAACCTGGGCACAAAGAATAGTACTGTTTGGCTCATAGGGGGCACTATAATACATCCTCAAAGTCTAAGGCTCAGCCCCGCCGCACTGTCAGTCATACCGATGTGAAACTTGGTACAGATATGTATCTATATGAAAATGTTGCAGATTCTTATGTGAAAGGTAAGCAGACTATACAGCTGTTATCATGTAGACTATCTGGTATAACAACATGACTGACACTGCAGTCTTGAGGCTCACTGGATTGCAGAGCAATCATGATTTGATTTCCGCCTTTCAGTATTTCCCTGAGAATCCCCCGGTGAATTAGTGACTAATTTCAGTTGTAAATGACGTGCATCCTGCCAGATACGACTGTTCGACCAGAAAGTAAACCTCAGACTTCAGACTTCTGTATTGATGCCAGTTAATGACTCAGGAGTCATTTCTTAGAATCAACAATCAGCAGGCAGTTAGAGGCCAATCATTTTCCAGATTGGTCTCTCTCCCTTAGGAAACTGCTGTGGATGTTTACATGACCTTATCACACAATAAGAGACTGGTGTTTCCTACCTTGTAGATGCTATTCAGTCCCATTCATGATATTTCTCATCATTTACGATATCAAATCCAAACTTCAGAGATGTGTAGATTTATGGGTCAAAGATATAAGCATAAAATAGTAGTATAAAAGCATACAATATACATTTTATATTGCCTTCAAGCCGTTCATCTGTCATTCCACAATTCGTCCCACAAATTAGTTGGAGCAACCGATAACAACAAGCTAGTTTGGTCTCTGCTACGACGCCGTTTTCAAAAGTTTAGCTAATTACGTAAAATGCAGGACTATCTCAGATATTTATTTCATAAGGGAGAGATGCCAATCTGGAAAATGAGGCCAACTTTCACCAACACCGAAGGAATCCTTTAACCTCTACACCAGGGCTCTGAAACCATGTGCCACGGAGCGCCGAGAGTCTGCAGGTTTCCATTCCAACCAAAGACTACAGCAGGTGATTTCACTGATTAGCACTCCTTCAGCCAGAGAGGAGGAACTAATCAGTTGGTTGCAATGAAAACCTGCAGAGGCTCAGTGCTCCATCGTCCCAGGGTCGAGCCCCACAACAGCCATGTGTCCTGATGAAGTGTAATTGAGCCGGATGCTTAACCCCTACCTGCTTATTCATTGTAAGTTGCTCTGGGTAAGAGCGCCAGCTAAACGCCTGCATGGTAATTTTGAATTTGCTTATTTATTGTGCTACTGAGCCCCTGGATGTAATGTCTATGGGGATCTGCACGTACATGATTAACACTAACACCATATGAGGAGTTTAGCGTCCCTGGTGACCGTCTGCCCAGTTCAGATCCAGACATGATGACGCAAGTCTCTCTCTGGTTTGGTCTCCGGTTCCTACCACTTCCTAGTTTTCTGTCTACTGAATCTGCTGCTAGCGAAGCTGCTAATTGGACTTCTTTTAGCAGGGCTGTGTCTGTGCTGGAGCGCCCATCAACACTGTCTGCACTATATTTAACCTGCTGCCAGTGCTGCTGCACCTTTTCCAGCTACTTTGAGCTGTGTTAAAACGGTATGGATGAAAGATGTCGACGTTTCAAAAGGGAATATCACTGGATTTTGGCTTTGAAATGTGGTATTCCTGCACTGCAACAAATGTCCATCTTAAATCATTACTCTCTAAACAGAATCTCCATTCGAAATTAAGATTCTGTCCCGGCTGTGTGTGGGACCAGAGCTTCACCTGCTAGAGGGCGTTGCTCTTGAACAGAGACTGGTGTCAAGATAACGTCACTTAATTCAAGAAACTGGTGATGTCACACTGATGTTTCAATTAGGGAAAGGAAGATGGAAAAGGAGACTTTGAGTGCGTCTTGGGTTATTGTATATCCCACCTCAGTCAGGACTGCTGAATCACTCCCAACCTTTCATCACAGACTGCACCTCATCCTCACCTCCCTGTGATTTTCCTCTTTCCTCTTACCTTTGCCTGCAGTCCTCTAATTTAGATCCTTTCCTAGATCTTGCCATTGTATTTTTTCATTCTTTGCACTTGTTCTGTAGGCTCCTTATTATTATCCTCATTACGGGATTCACAAATGCGTTTTCTTCTTTTCTTCGATCTGGATAAGAGCGTCTGCTAAATTGTCACCTAAACTGTAAATTGTAATAGCCTGCTGGTTTGGAGATGACTCACGGGAGAAAAGTACAAATTGCTAAAGCCTATTATTAGGAACTCTAACTTGTAATCTGCAAACTATGACCTTGTGAGTCAATTTGGAGCACATAGGCCACTGCATTTACGTAAGAGAAGCGAGGCCAAGTGGCTTGCTAGATAGTGCCATTTTGTCTTTTGTAATTTCCTTGTCGCTGTGTGATGAAAGGTGAACGGCTATCGGAATTTCCTCTGTGTAAGGACGGTTCATACAAGCCAATTCATGATTGCGTCAAATGTGTTCATGTGTTACACCAAAGCACTGTGGGCGATGACGGGGTAATAATCTGCCCTACTGCCTCTTTTTAGTAGAGCACCCTATCAGTGCTAACCTGTTCCCAAAGGATCGCCCTGTACTCTAGTTTCATATACTGCGTGACCAAAGGAGAGGGCAATGTAACACTCCTGTCATCTGAAAAGTTTATAATCCTCCAATTTGAATATTTCCAGTGCAGCTACATTGGAGTTGGAGGCAAAACAAGCTGTCTAAAACATCAACGGCATGAATGACTGCAATGGCTGCAGAATGCAGTGCAGCCACAAGACATGTTTTACCACAGCTATTGCTCTCTCCACCTACGCATATAACCCACAGATGAGCGATGACGCTTCCAAGCTGTTTATATGGCCATATGCCCACCTTTGATTGAAAGCAACAAGTTCATGTTCCCTTTCTCTGGGGGTTATCAAAAGGTATTGTGGGAAATGTAGAGGCCGCTAACTGAAGTAGACGCAGATGAGGCAGGTTGAGGGAGAGTGGGTACACCAGGAAGGTAAATTACAACAATTCATCATAAAATAAGTCCTGGAACACACTGAACATCACAGGTTTATGATCCATAACAGTATAAGAGGAACTGAGGATGGATTTGTCCTTTTAACTCAGACTGTTGTAGAAAATGAACTCAGTGACTGGCCTGCAGTCCAGCCTTTTCTACCCAACTGGACGACTAACCTAAATATTTCAGCATTAGCCCACTGTTTGTAGGCACAAAATGTCTTTAGTAATCCTCTTTAAACCTGCTAAGGAATGGTCTGAAGGCCACACTCCTCTGTCTTAAAACCACGTGCCAGTTGTATCCGGTCTGCTTTTCTCAGTGCTTTGCAACAGACTATGTGTAATTTTGGGCACGGGTGTAAGATCGGGTCAAATCTTGTTTTGCAATTATGTTGACACATGTTGAGTTGTGATATAACTGTTGAAGTCTACTTTACTAGTCTACATTACTTTTGAAACCTTTTCAGTTATTCTACAAGACTTTATTGTTGGAAAATGAAGTATGTCTGCCCCATGTAGCTCATTCTTGTTTTTGTTATTACAAGAATGAATTAAGAAAAATCAATTTTATAGCCTCTGCTATATTGATATTGCATTTTTTTCCCCATTCCAATATGAATTTGGTGTCGGATGATGTTGGGCCAGAGTGACTCTGTATGTATTAACTGACATATGAAACTGCCAATGCTGTAGTACCACATCGATTCCTTTTATGAATGGCTCTCTGCTCGCCCACAGCTCCACATCCTTGATATCAATGTGCCATATGAAAGATGACACATCAAGAATCTAGTTAATGTACCATCAGGGTGAGTGGGTGTACATACTGTATCTACGGTGAATCAGATGCATGGCCTGCATGGCAAATATAGTGAACGATAGACATGGAAACAAAATGTATATCTGTTTCAATACATTTTAATGCCTAATGTTGTTTTCTCTTCCTTCCCCCTCTCCCTCTGTCGCTACACTGCATCCTCCAATCCTCCCTACTTCTCTCTCTCTCTTTCTCTTCTCTATCTCTCTGCAGCTACTCAGTGAAAAGATAAGTGGGGCTGAGGGGACGAAGCTGGATGAAGACTTCATGGAGATGGAGAGGGTGAGTTTGAGAGACTGGAGACCTCTGATCCACTCTTTCAGTGCCATTGCGGGGCCCAACTACTTGCTGGATTTTTGGTTTGTGGTTGACATTGAAATGTTTGCTGTAAATCATGAGCTCCAGTGCATCACTCACTAAGTGCACAGGTGGTAAGTGTGAAGAAGCTGATCAGGAGCAACCAAAGTCTGCAGAAAACTTCAATCATGGCGTCTTAACAGCTTCAAACAAGTTCAAATGCATGAGCACTTCCAAGTTGTTTATTTGAACCATCAAGTTGCTTCAATGGTTATTCCCATATGATGTGAATGCAGCATTACTCTTCTAAAAGTTTATAAACACAAAAAGAACCTCTATTTGAACAATACAAGGGTTTAGCTGTGAAAAAGCTATTATAAAAACCTATGATGGACAGAAATTTGAATCAAGCCCTAGCTTTTGTTGCTGACTGGGACTAAAACTCACTGATTCAATTGAGAAATCCCAAGAGCGTCAGGCTGTCACATTCTTTGCTTGCTGAGGATATAGATTAGGGATGTACCAAAAGTTTGCAGGACAAAATTCTTCTTCTTCTTTTCTCTTTTACATTGTTTGAATACTAGAGAGTGCAAAGCTAGCGAGTTTTAGCTTTGGTCATCACACTTCCGGTGAGTCCAGGTTTCAGAGGTCTTAATAACGTAGCGCAACGTATCTTCAAATGTTTTAGATTGAACCTGTGAGCACAGTATTGTGTATTGATCCGAACCGTTACCTGAATGTACCGTTTCATCTTTAATATAGATTGAAAATGAAATCACCATGAAATACTCAAACACTGCTGCTATGTCCCTGTTTTTCTAACGTTCTTGTCTTGCCCCCAACAGAAAATCGAGGTCACCAACAAGTCAGTGTTCGACCTCTTGTCCAAAACAACAGAATACCTCCAGCCAAACCCAGGTAAAGCAGATGGCGTTGGAATCAACATAGTTCTCCTCACAGACCCTCTCTTTCTAGAGCAAGTCTCGTATTTAGTGTATTTATTGATTTGTTGTGCATTTGGCTGCAGCGTCCAGAGCCAAGCTTGGCATGCTGAACACGGTGTCGAAGATCCGAGGGCAGGTGAAGACCACCGGCTACCCCCAGACTGAAGGCCTGCTGGGAGACTGCATGCTGCGCTACGGCCATGAACTGGGAGAGGACTCTGTCTTTGGTACTGTACCACTCCCATGCATCATACATACACTGGCTATAAAAATCATTCACTCCCCGTGACTTTTTGCATGTTTTCTTGTGCCACAAAATTAGCTCAAAATACACTTTTTGTCCGGAATCTATGCAAAGCACTTTTCTTCATTGACCTCCAGGGTAAAAATAGAGAAGAGAAAGTGCACTGATAGGGAAAGCTCTGTGCTTCTACATATAATGACAGAAGGATGATAGTTTGGTTTCGTTGTCTTTGAAACCACAGGAACTGAAATTAAATGTCATCTATAAGTAACACAGGCTCACACTGCTCCAAACTGCACCCTAAATTCCCATTAAGATGTATTGAAGAGACCTGGTATAAATAAATGCATTTTGAGTTCATTTTGTAATATTAGGGAATTGACTCACCTGGGCTAATTTTGACATGATTTTTGCAGAATAGTCATCTTGTTCTTAGTAAGGATTTAATAAGGAACACAGCATTTTTCTTTTTATTCCAGGACAATTCTACTCTGTGAAAGGCTGTATAGCAACCCTAGCGCTACAACACAAACAATCACATACACATGCTTTCTCTGCTCTCTCTTCTCTGTCTCTGTCTGAGGTCATGCGGGAAACCCAGGTCATGTGTTTGAAGGCAAGGCAACGGTTTACAGATTTTATAGATGTTGTATCATCCCCTGATACACACATTTCTGCACACACTCGCACAGCCATCCCCTCTCTCTTCCACTTTGATTTTTCTTAAAACGTGTCAGTTTCTGCCATTCCACTTGTTTCCAATGCAGTTTCACTTGCTTCAAAACCTTCAAACAAGGTTCAACAGTTTGATTTGTATTGGAAAAAAATGATTTTTTTTCTCATTTATTTTAAAAAAAGAACAAGAATGTAAGACTTAATACTTAGATTAAATGACTGTTTTTTTTGCAGTGCTCTAATCAGTGATTGAATTGTGATTGTACTCACTGATATTCCATATCGGCAAACCCAAGCTGCATACTGGCAGTTCTTATCATGCATAAGATGCATCTGCGCTCACACAACCTAATGTAGATTTGAGTTGTTCAAATTCACATGCCCTTGTTCTTAGGCATGAAGTCGGTTGGCCTGCAGCACTCACACCAGTGTGTATATCACAGGGAGAGAAATTGTCTGTAAACCCTCTGTGAAACGTACCGGGCCAGAAGACAGATACAAAAAAACAAAGTTTACAAAATTGATGGAAAAGCAGCTAAAATTGATGTGACATTTGAAAGTTTATTTGTCCCTCTGTTCTACCTTTTTGCCTTTCAGTATTTCAGGAGTAGACGCAAGCTATACAATTACAGGTTCCAACACTATGTCATGGAGGGGGTCAGGCTCTGTGACCAGAGCCAACACAGAATGACAGAATGCCTGAAGAACAGCTCAAATTGATTTGGCATTTCTACTTTTCTGACTGAGCATTGAGAGAGTAAACAGGGAGGTAGAACTCAGATAAATGTGAGCTTAGCCACAGTGAGGACAGGTCGGCCCTCCGGCAAATTGGGAGCAGACGCACAGAGCTGGACTTCGTATCGGAAAGTTTATGTGCACTATTAGGCAGGATGTGAGTCGATTAAAAGCATTTTTCAGAACTTAAAATTCACTTAACTACCCCTTTCCGCTCCATACTATCTTCCTGTGTAGGTCTTTTAGCTTTGGTGCTTCTTGAAATATACCATCTTTATCTTTCTGAGGCTTTTCACCCTACATAAAATGTGAAAGCTGTGTGTCATTTTATTTCAAGGTTGTCTATCACATCATTGCCATCCAAACTGATTATAGGCCTAGACTAGATCATCTGAATACAAGGTCATCTTGCTGATTATGTGGGTTTATTAAATCAAAAATCCAGATGTAGCCAATCGGACTCCTTTCAGCCTAATTACCTCATGATGTATCGACCTCATTTCAAGTATTTAAAAAACAGGTAGGCTATATTTGTCTGTGCATGTTAGTTATTTGTGTCTAATTTGTATGTAACAGCTCTTTCAGTAAACTATATAGGGGCACGCTGAAATAGATGGCAACCTCAGTAGACCTATACATTTTCCGCAGCAAAGTTGAAATGAAATGAAATCCTACTTTCTGTTTTGTTTTGTTTTTCGGGGTTTTTTTGGGGTTTTGTTGGGTTTTTTTTGTTAAAGTAGGCATCATTTCAAATCCTCACCTCAAAGCATGTAGAGCTATTTTCTATTCCAAACCAAGGCCTGGTTTTAACCCTAACTATATGAGGTCATGAGGTGACTTTGCCCATCAGGTGCCTCTGCTCTGCTGTCCAGCTGTATTGTAACTCAGTTCTGACCCCTGCTGGACACTGAAGTCCCACCTGGAACTGAGGCTGCAGCTTCACAGAAGTAAACATGAATGAGCTCTGTAGCTTTTTTTAGGATTGTTCTCCCTGTCTGTACAACATATTGTTAACACAGACAACATGCCCATTAAGTGAGAGGAGCACAAACACCAAAATCATCCATGTGTCCCCAGTAGATCATTTGCTCCGGTGCTCCATGCTAACACTTTAGCATACACTATGTTGAGTGATAGTAGGACAGTAGCATTATCCAAAGTAAGAAAACCAACGTTTTAGTGATAAAAAGTGGTAAGTATTTTTTTAATATGGCCTGTAGATTCATACATTTTAAACATGAAATATCATGAACTCAATATAGCTCATGTAGACAGGTTTGTTTTTGTAACTATTTCAGGTGAGCAACCACATATTCATCCCTTGCGTAGTGATTTTAAGCTGTACACAGTCTCCCATCACCCACCACCTTCACTTCCTATGGAAACAGGGAAAGCAGTCCCTGATAGTTCAAAACATCGCTATTTTATATTTTATTATTTGTATTATATTCTAATTTATTTTGTTATATTTCATGTACATTTTAACAAATGTCTAGGATTTGTGAAATGGTCTTTGAACATATTTTCTATCAGAAATAAACACACACACACACACACTCACACACTCGTTCACACGAGATAGTAACTTGTGGCCACGACCTAGATGTCGTTCCCACGAGATAATAATTTGTGGCCATGAGATAGATCTTCCCACGAGTTAAAAAAAACAGGTTCCGTACAAAACTGTCAGACTTATATCATTTAAGATTACTTACCATTTAACTTTAGAGCTGCTCCAAGTTCTCAATTTCTCACTTTTAAGATAATGCTAGTCGCATGCTATCAGTCAGCATAGTGTGTCAAAGTGTTAGCATGGAGCACCAGAGCTAATGATCTACCGGGGACACTTGGATGATTTTGGTGTCTATGATCTCATCACTCGACAGGTTGACCAACAAGACAAATCTACCTGTGTATTGCGGTGTATTGCTTTAAAATGAGTTTGTATGTCACAGCGCTGAGGTGAAAAGCCCCCTGCTAACAGACTGGTATGTCTCTCTGGCCCTCAGGCTGTGGTCTGGTGGATATGGGTGATGCCATGAGGCAGATGGCTGAAGTCAAGGACTCCCTGGACATAAACGTCAAACAGAACTTTATTGACCCCCTGCAGAATCTACAGGACAAGGACCTCAAAGAGATCACGGTACATTACAGTAGCCAGATCAAAATCATGTGATAAAACAACATCACAACAACACTCTAATAATTAAAGAGGAATACTACTTAAAGAATTTACTTATGTTTCATTCTATGTTTTAGGATATTTTAATTGCTTAGTGTTTGTGAGCGTGAAGAACTCTGCTCCAAAGCCAGAAAGTAGGCAGCTGAGACCGGGATCTGGGATCTTCTCAAGATGTCCAGCCTGGAGCTCCTATATCTGTGGACTTACAGACTTTATGGCTTTATTCAATGTTTATTTGAGCTGTAAAACCCAAATAGGCTTCACTTTATTACATCTCTATGAGTGCTGAACAAGAGAATATTTTATATCCCATATTTATTTATGAAAAATTGCACCTCTTCAGGGATTTGTATGTGTATTTATTTGGATTAACCCGTAAAGTTCATACCAACTAGATGACACTTGAATGTTTCCAATGGAAAAAGTGGGTGCTTTGCAACAGCAAATAACAGTATGCAGCAAAGAAAAAAAAACGGGTTATAAATAAGAAGAGAGCCAATGAGGGTATTTAACACAACACAACCACCAATTACCACATTGAGTAAAAATACATGAATGGAAATATATGAATTACAGCTTGTTTGGTATGTGTGTAAAAAAACAAAAAACAAGCAGTAGTAGTGTATACTGATACAAAGTAAAAGGAACATAAAATAAGTGATAAATGTGCTATATGAACATATATTCATACATCAAATTATGAGAATATATGCAAAATTAAAATGTAAAGATATATGACATATAAAGCAAATAAAAAACAAAATGATTTCCAGCATATATACAGGATGTGCAGAATGTGCGTTGTTCCAGATCATATCATACATATTCAGATCATACAGATTCAGATCATACACATGTGCAGATATATACAGGACATATGCAGAAAATCTGGAACATGCTGACATGTGTTGTAAAAAAAAAACTAACTATAGTATAGTATTTTGGATTGAACCTGTTCCTGTTTGCAGCACCACCTGAAGAAGCTGGAGGGCCGCCGGTTAGACTTCGACTACAAGAAGAAGCGTCAGGGGAAGATCCCGGACGAGGAGATCCGCCAGGCGGTGGAGAAGTTTGAAGAGAGCAAAGACCTGGCAGAGAGGAGCATGTTCAACTTCCTGGAGAACGATGTAAGAGAAACTTATAAATAAAATGGGAGCCAATGGGGTTATTAAACATAACGCATCTGACAATTTCAACGTGTAAAGAACATATAAAGTAGTAGACCGTAGTAGACAGTAGACCATACTGAGACAAAAAAAACAAATGATTAAAAAATCTTAATATATGCAGTATGAAATAAGTGAAATCTTCACAAGTTATAGATATAGAAAAAATATCTAGATTTATTTGAAATATACAAATGAGAAAATATGGTAGTATGAAAATAAACTAGTGTCTAAGCGGGTAGATGTGTGTTGTAAAAACTATTCACCTTATCAAATATATTCAATTTACATATTAAGATAACATGTAGAAAATGTGCAGATTTGGATGTATGCATTGTGAAGAGACAGGTTTAGACGCTATTTTAAAACATACTGATCTCCAGCATATGGTATGTCACATTATTATAAATACAAGAAAGAAGGTTCATAAATTTGTTTATATTTATTTCATTTTGAAGCTGTAAAAGGTTTCCATTGGTAATCTTACCCTGAAGAGTTAAGAATGGTTATGAACAAAGGAAAAATGTATTTTCTATTTATAAGTCAAGCTCAGTATGAGCCATAATGTAATATGCTGGTGACTGATACTGGGATTTTGTGTCATTTAACCTGTGAGACATGTGGGTGATGTAATATGGTCTGACGTGTGTGTGTGTGTGTGTGTGTGTTGTTGATAGGTAGAGCAGGTGAGCCAGTTGTCAGCGTTGATCGAGGCGGCGTTAGAGTACCACCGGCAGTCGTCTGCAATCCTGGAGGAGCTCAGTGGCAAGCTGCAGAAGAGGTGAGAAGGATTCATTCTTGTACTTGAAGCCATATTTCATTTTGCTGTAAGTTCTCAGTTTTTAGTGCACATGCCTCTGTCGGAGAATCAGGTAGTTTTCATTCTGTCATACTTTTCAAGAAGTTGAAAGCCTGGATGCCAGCGGTGGCAGCTAATGCCGGAGACTGACTCTTCCCCGGCTTGTGGGAGATGTGATGTGTGCTGAAAAGGGAAAATATTCTGGGGTGTCCTGGACACAGAAATAGAATGGATAGAACGGCCACTTTCTGATTTGTCAAGGTAATTTCTTTTGGTACACTTAAAGATGGCTGCCATAGAATGTAGATGTCATGTCTAGTCATGGAAATGAGCGTTGGCACGACACAGGAACTTGGAATGCATCAGAATGTTAAGTTAAATGATGCCATGCCCATAGTAACACATGATGTTCCCAGAGTCTCATGCACCAATGCTGATATGCTGAACATTCAAATTCCGTGGCAGCCATCTTGAGGTGTACCAGTCAAATCACCATTCAAGAGTGTGGATTTGATTAGATGTGGCCATTCTATTCATTCCAGTTCTGTGGTCCTGGTGGCTCGCCCGGTCATTGTGGGTTCTGTCTACCCCACAACCCTTTGTCCCATATTATCACACCTTTCTCTCTCCTGTCTTGCACACTGAAAATCATGCACGGGGCGAATAAAAGTGAGAGAATAGAAGTCAGAGTTCACGTGAATGAACACATGGCCAATCAATAGAAATGCTGCTTCAGATATGTTGACCACTGAAAGACAGTCCAACATGGAGCAGTCTCTAATTGTGGCAGTGTCATATCATCCAATATTATACATCAGTGCTCTAGCAGAGGCTCCTCATCCTCTTAAGATAAGATAAGGTAAGACAGCACTTTATTGATCCCCTTGGGGAAATCCAGGACCCTGGACCCTCAGACCCTCTTCTTCTAGAGCAAGCAGAGCAAACACTCTTTTGTCCATTTTTATTTTCAGCAACACTATCCCCTTCGTTACTTCAGGAGCTCAAGGACTCAAAAAACCACTGCCTTCAAAATAAATGCAAAAATAGTGAAATATCATTTTAACAGGCCACTGTATTTTACCTTATATGACAAGCTTTTACATTCTGCTGTCCTGGTATCTTCTCACCCACAGGATATCCACAGCTAGCAGCCGCCCCAAGAGAGAGTTCAAACCAAAGTCCATCATGACCAGCATTGAGACCATCGACAACAGTCAGCACAACGGACTGTCCTACAGCTCCTCGCTCAAATCCTCAGGTACGGCTGGACCGGCCGCCTCCAAATTTGCCTTTAATTTATCTGTGCCGTTGCCTGGTTTTCTGTAATTTCCTCTGTCAGCTCCATCTCCATTGTTGTCTTTGAGTTCTGGTATATGTTTTTTTTTCTGTCATTCCTTACAGATATCCAGCTCAACCACACATTCAATGGGAAAAGTAGGTATTTCTTTTAAAGTGTTAAGCTGTCAGGCTGTCATCCCATATTGGGCTTTTAACCTAAACTATATAATGTGTGCTCCTATAAGAGGTTGGGAATATCTATGCCCCCCTTTCCACCTGGCATTAACATGTGTCTCACATGCAGACTGTGTCTAGATACTGTATGATGTAGCTGGATTACGTTTACACCTGACATTAAAATGCATCTCTGGTGTACGCACTGAAATTGGATTTCTCTCTTTTGCTCTATCCAATTACAATACGATTACCCAGGAGGCATGTTAATATCTAGAGCTCAATCTCCTCTGAATCTTCATTAAAGAGATGCTTTGTGAAAAATGTCTGCTGCCCTCTAGTGGTAAAATTCAGCCATAACTGGTGTACATGCAGTATGGTACAGTACAGACTCACATGGCCCATCTGCAGTTGTTTTGCTTCACCATGTGTGTGTATCAGTGTGTATTGTGTTTGTTGTGCTTGCCTCATCACCATCTCCATATCTCTTCACCTCTCACCCAGCTGATCACTTCACCTCTGTCCCACTGTCTTGGCCTGACAGCCCTACTACCAATGGCAATAGTCACCGTGAGTAACACAAACACACACACACATATATATATATATATATTTAGAGACACCAGTAACATGAGAAGGGGAAAAAAGTTGGAGATGAGTAGTTTTCCACCATAAATGTGAATAAAAAAATCTTCAAATTGTAATCTTGAAAAAAGTCCACATTACTGCTCACTGTTGAGTTAACTGTTAGCTAACTCACTTAGCCAATTATAACGTTTTATTTTTTATAATAATTTAATAATAATAATCATGAAAACTCACCTTTGTAAGAAGTGTGTTCCTACTACAATGTTTAAGTGCAGTAATAAACACAAAAACACAAATAGGAAAATAAAAATGACAGGAATAGAGAAAATGACTCTGGACCAATCATAATTCTTTCTGCCCTCAGAACACATTTGACTGAGTAAAACTCCTATGAGCATAAAAATCCCGTCCCGGATATTTCCACACAGTTTCATTCATTTCATGTGGCTGGTTTGGTCTTGCATTTTGTTTGTCATTATCACAAACTGTCCGCCAGTCTACTGTCTCTTCATTGTAAATAATCATCATAAGTGACCAGCATGGTGGAATAAAGGCTAAATGAAATAACTAAAATCTGTACAGATACTTGTAAATACAGGAACAACTTGCGTTTTGTAACACCTTCCTCTCCTCATCTTCTGTCCATCTGTCCCTCTCTTCCTCTTTCTCTCTATCTGCCCATGTCTTTCCTCTCCCTCTATATCCTTCTATGTCCTCTTCCCTCTCTCTCTCTTCCTCCGTATATCTGTCCCGGGGCAGAGTCGGAGGTGTTGGACCAGCCGTGCTGCCGCTCGCTCTACGACTTCGAGCCGGAGAACGAGGGCGAGCTGGGCTTCAAGGAGGGAGACATCATCATCCTCACCAACCAGATCGACGAGAACTGGTACGAGGGCATGATCAACGGCGAGTCCGGTTTCTTCCCCATCAACTACGTGGACGTGATCGTCCCGCTGCCCCAGTGAGACCGGTCCCGTGCAGACTCCCTCCGGCCTCATCGCACTCAGCCTCCGCCCGGCCTCTGTCCTTGACTCGGGGCCTGAAAATTTCGTGGGGACCAGCTCAACCCGCAGCTGAAACATCTCTGCTTTCTGAATTTGAATCGAGCCAGGAAAGTAGTAGTTTAGTCTCGAGTACCGACCCGACTAAAGCTCAAAATGTTGCCGGTTATGTTATTTTTCTCCGTCGATATTTTACGAACCCGAAGCCAACTGAAACCTAAGCCATTAAGTGAGAAATTCAGCCTGGCCAGACCTGAGTCCTTTGGGTCTGGGGACTGGGTGAATATGTCAAGGAGCCGTCAAACTCCATAACTCCAGCCTCTCCATCCTTCAGATGAGGCCGTCTCCCTGTTCGGCCTGATGTGAGGTCGTCTCCTCACCCTGCTCTCCAAACCTCTGAGCTGTCTGCCTGAGCCCTCGCCACCTCGCCACACACTGAAGAGCAACACTTTCCTTGAAGCGCATTGCTGGACGTCATGACTGCACTGTAAGAGCATTCCAGGCATATATGCTTTATTATCACATTGTAATCTCGTGAGAAACATTACAGGCATTTCAGTGTATTAACGATGTTATAAAACTGTTAAATAGTTATCCCAGAAATGATAGGGGCTTTGCAGTTGCGTCACAAATCTGCTAGCAGCTACGTCTGGTGCCATCATGGAGGTCAAGTGGAGAATTATCTGTGAGCAAATAATTTCTAAATATATAACAACCTGGCTGGAAAAAAAGCGATACCACTGTGGTATGGGTGTAGATCTATTTACCGTATTTCCTCTAATAGTGGACGGTAGTCAATTAAAAGCCGGGTCTCCGATAATGGCCGGGGCAGTGGTCGACACGAACAAATAAAGGCCCGCCCCAAATACAGGCCAGGGAAAAAAACAAAGGAAAAAACAACGGTGGATACCGGTAAACTCCTGGTGCCTGTTATATAATGTAACTGTAGTTTGTAGTAACGTACAAGTGCCACAAGATGGCAGTATGCCACAAGATGGCTCGGCCGGCGGAAGTCTCTGGAGCGTGCCGTCGTCGATTACCGTAATTATCGGCATTGCAGTAACAAAAAAATGGCTACCTAACGTACCCCAACAGAAGCAGATCAGAAAACAAGGAGGCTTCGTACTAAAATATGAGCAAATATACTTATCAAACAGAGGGAACTAGAAATAAAGGCCTGTCTCTAATATAAGCCTGCTTCCAATAAAGGCCTGGTATCCTCTGCAGTTGAGGTAAATAAAGGCCCGGGCCAATATTAGAGGAAATACGGTAGTCACATTATAAGTAAAAGTGAAAAGTGTGATAAGGTGGATTTGTTTCCAAATGTAGGTTACTGTGACACAGTAAACTTGTCTCTTGTCTTTAGCCCTAGTCTCTACTCCAAACCACTCTGAGTTGTAGCTTGAGAAGAGTCAGCTCAGTTAACCTGAAAAAACTGTTAGCTAGCTAACTAGCCAGCAAAGACACTGATGTTAATGTGAACATGCAACTACTAGCAAAACATGTGAGTTGTAGATTGAGAAGAAACAGCAGAGTTAACCTGAACAAACTGTTAGCTAGCTAACTAGTCAGCAGGCTAATTTAGTAAAGCTCTAATGTTAAGGTTAACATGCAACTACTAGCCACTAACGCTAGCTTCTACTAGATACATAGCTAGTGTGCAAATGAGATGTGTTTACAACAAGACAGTGATGGTTAGCTGACCACATACTATGTTTAGCTAGCTAGCAAGCTGACATGATCTAAACACATAATCAGTCAGATCCTAGTCAAAAACAGCACAGGTATTAACAGTCTATTCAATGCTGTTAAGACAGCCAAGTTGTATGTTTAGAAACACTGAGCTTAGCACCTCCAATATGGCCGCCAGAGGGTGCGTTACATCACCTGAAAGCCTTCTATTCAAGACATTTTGAATATTCTTAATAGCATTTTATGTTCTGTTTTACAATCATAATGTAAGCATCACGTTATTATGTGTTGATGATGCCTTGTAAGGCCTTATCAGCAGCACTTCAAGAGAAGTCTTGCCAAAGTCAAAATGTGAAATTCAGTCTTCACACTGTACACAAAACATTTGATCACTGATGTTGGCTTTCACTCAATGGCGCCCTACCGTTTCACACAGACATTCCATATTTATTTGAGACATATTGTTATTATTTTTTGTGGTTTTGTGAACAGTGAAAACCTTCTCCCAAAGAGTGCTCAGGCTCAACCTCTAACATTGCCATTTCAATATCCAGTCAGTGTGTTTTTTAAGTCTCATCCGGTTAATTGTATGGCTGTACACATTTCAAAGATTGACAGACCATATTGGACAGTGATCATGTCTAATGCACAGCTGAAGTCGCACCAGTGTTTGAAAACCTCACATTCAACTGGGATCATGGTAGGCAGTACTTTGTGTATATTGCTACTCAGTTAGACTTTGCCTGTGTTCAGGTTGGCCTGTCTTGTATTCTAGCTCTCTATCCATGTCTTTTCTCTTCCTTGGTGCAAATTTGACTTTGCCTGTCTGCCTGCTGTGCTCTTAAGTGTTGCCCGGAACACATTTTTTAAGACTGTGAGGAACTGAAGTGAAGTCCCATCTCTCTGAATGTCCCTCTCTTTCTCTCTGTTTACATGGTCTGACTTATTGTGACATGATGCCTCATAGTAAGGACTGCACCGCCCGCTCTGTGTCAGATAGGGATGAATGCCTTGTCACACTTAAAACCATATAAAAGTGCTTTTTAAATGTTGTCTGTATTGCACTGAAGCTTTAGAATCTACCTACCACACACTTCTATGGACATGCACCTAATTTTGTTTATTTGTTTCTCTCCTTGAACGTTGCACTTTGTGTCATTCACGACAGGGTTAAAATCCCTCTACCATATCAGATATATATGCGTCAAAATGATGGTAGATGCTTAGATTTATATAACCTCAGATGTTCTTTGTACTGTACAATAATGAAACTGTTAAATCCACTATCCCAATTGTTGTAATTTAGATCGGAAAAACAATTGTATCGCGTCTTAAATCAGGTGTAGACGAAATCTGTGGAGGTAGATTATCCTATAACTTGTGAAACTCATTCCAGATCGCTTATTAGCTAGTGTTTGGCTAGTGAAAAGATAAGCAGTAGGATAAGGAATAGGCTACAGTTTCTGTGTGGCTGTGCTGATAAACCTGTGGTCAATTAAGAAGTCCATCAGGGCTTGTGAGACAGTAAACCAGCCTGATAACAGGCAGTAGCCTCTCCTGAGAATAGATGTAGTGTATTCAGTTCAGAGCCACTAGACAAGAGAGCGAAAAAGGCAGATTAGTCAAGAATGATCTAATGGCAATGCCATAAAGACTTATTTTTTTCCAGAAGTGTGTGCATTTTCTTATTTTTTCTTATTTTTGTTTTATACACAAAGAGTTGCTGTTAAAGTGAACAGACATAACCCCAGGCCAAAACTCCGGTTTGGGTGTTGCTACCAAAATGTACTCAATGTACTGCATTCTTAATTTTGTTTCATCTCTTATGTGGACCAACTATACTTTATGAACAATAGGGGGAAATATACAAAATGTAATGTATTGGAAACTATTGTTAGCTTGCAATTGTTGTAGATGTTTAAGATGTTGCATGATGATTTTTTTTTAAAGATTGTAACCATGGATCTCTGAGCACAAGGTGCTATCTGCAACACAGTCACACCACATTACATTACAAAAAAGAATGTACATCCGGGTGATTTAATCATGTATTCAGTCTTACAGTCTTATTGTTATTAGAACATTTGAAAAAAAATGTTGGGGGATAATGAATTATTTTCAACAGAATTCAGCTTGGTTTAAGATCATTTCAGTTATTTAGTGAAAATGTCTTGAAACAAGTCTTGAAACAATCTCCCATTTGCAGAGCTTTTGACTCAGTTTACTGAAGATTTAACCCTGAATATAACATCAACCTTTTTCTTTGCAGTATACAGGCCTATATTATGAACAACTGACTCTTTGATAACACTAAAACAAGACCCCCCTCAACACTGTACCTCTGTCTGTTTGCCTTTCCAGCTCTGAAAAGTCTCTCCTCACTATTCATTTTACAACAAACTTCTAGTCAATGGAAACTGGCTGCGCATTTCTGTGTTTTGTTTCTTTTCTGTAGCATAATTTATACAAAAAGGTGTTTTATAGATGTTGTAAATGAATATATTAATAAATATATTGCGTAAATAAATGACAAGCAAATATTGAGCCACCTTTCCCTTGCTTTCATTTGTATGCCTTGATCTGTGAAATTTAAAACAAATTGATCAACCCACTGTCATCAGTCTCCATATTGAACTCTGAATATCTATACACTCATCACTATCTATCTACCTATCTACCCAGTTCACTGTGAAACACAAAATAATAGTAGATCCACATAAATGCAAAGGAATTTGGCACTTTTTTTTTTTACAAGCAAGGTTAGATTTCTCTTCTATTATTCTAGTCTAAAGTTCACCCAGTGAGTAAACATTATGCAAAATCACATATTTAATCATTCATTTTAGTGGCTTCAGGTTTTAAGACTCACCTTGCACCAGAGTTTAAACCAGTATTTATTGGTAATATACTGTATATATATTACCATTGTTTTACCATTGCTTTGGTTCATTCAGTGATCAGTAGATCAGAGGTTCTCAAACATTTTCAAGTCCTGCCAGTAGATTTTGTCCCGGGGATCCATATGGGAAGTTTTTTGCTGTTGATTTACTACTGAATTGGAGAGATACAGGGTTCCCACACTCATCGGACATAAAATTGACTTTCAATGACTTTCAAGGTCTTGCTTGCAACACATAAAATTGTTTTGCAGTCAAATTAGATATCAAGCAGGCCTCATTTTTTACTCATGATCTTGGCAAGTCAAGAAATCATAGTGAAAACACCAATCTCTATCACAGTTTTCCACAGGATGCGAAGTGTTAATGCTAGGGCAGAGAGAGGTCCAGAGAGCTGAGGTGTATTGATGATTTAATAAAAAAAAAAAAAAAGTACTTTCAAGGCGATCCACTCATTTTCAAAAGCTTTTAAGGCCTTCGTTTACTTTCCTCAAATCCACAACTTTCAAGGATTTTTGAGGCTGATGTGAACCGTGGAGATAATTGTGATCAGAGTAAAACCTATGATTAGAACACTCAATATTCTACATCATTTAACTGGTATAATTTCTAGTAAATTCAATTATAGTGAAATTAAACTATTCATTTTGCTGGGGATCCCCTGGAACCCTCGCAAGGACTCCTGGGAGTCCCTGGACCCCAGTTTGAAAGGCACTGGTCTAGAAGAATAAAGAAAGATTGATTACAGCTAAATGCTTCCCCACGGTCGTGCTCATATCCAGACCTCAGCGCTCCTCTGCTTGGGACCCCTGCTCTCCCTCTTACCCTTCAGAGGCTGCCTCTCTCCTCTATGGGAGTCCTGTCTCTTCGGCTGCTCCAGCCTCGTCTCTATGCCTTCCTCAGGCTCCCTCAGCGGGCCACAGTTCCCAGCACAGGTCCAGTCTGGCCGGTGGCCCACCACCAGGTCCAGCGTGGGCAGGGAGGTGGTGCTGGTCACGTCCCTGAAGCCCAGAGAGGAGGTGAGAGAGGGGCTGTCCGGAGGGAAGGTCTCATATCCCCCTCTCATACCGGGACAACCCCTCCAGGACGCCCCCTCCCTCAGCCTCACGACCTGGCGGATCTTCTTCCAGCCCAGGTGGTTGAGCTCCAGCAGGTTGAGCAGGATGCAGAAAACCCCCACGCAGAACATGAAGATCAGGAAGATGGTCTTCTCCGTGGGCCTGGAGATGTAGCAGTCCACCGGCTGGGTGCAGGGGACCGAGGAACACAGGAAATGGACGGGCACCTGGAAGCCAAACAGCCTCCACTGGGCCAGGACGAAGCCCACCTCTAGAATGGCTCGCAAACACACATGGAATACGTAACACTTGGACAAAACCCCCCCAGAAGCCCCGGGACCCTCTGCGTTCCCCTCCTTGTAGGTGTGAGGTCGGGCCTGGCTCAAGGACACCACGTTGTTGGGGTCTCCCTTCTGGAGGCTCTGGGGGTTGATGCCTTCCAGCACGTCCGCCAAACTGTGGCCCAGATGCTTATGGGAGCGGATGGAACAACTGTCTGAGTCGCAGCTCCGATCGTAGGCCTCCCGTCCGCCGTCTCGCCCCCCGTCGAGGCCCGCCTCCCCCGGGATAGCCCCCTGTCCGCGCCCCTGCCTCTGGGCGGCGTTGTGGGGCAGCTTGGAGAGGTTGTGCCACGTGTAGATGATGAAGCAGAGGGACGGCGTGGAGACGCTGATGATGTGGAAGACCCAGAAACGAGGCTGCGAGATGGGGGCGAAGGCGTCGTAGCAGACGGTGGAGCATCCCGGCTGCAGCGTGTTGCACACAAACATCTCTTGCTCGTCGGCGTACACGTCTTCGGTCGCCACGGCGACGATGAGCAGTCGGAAGATGACCATGACGGTGAGCCACAGGCGACCGATCATGGTGGAGTGCTGGTGGACGGCGTCCAGGAGGCGCTTCAGCAGGGTCCACTCCGTCATGATGGCCTGTGGCGGCCGGCTGACTCGGGGAGGGACGAGCCGCCTGGAGCAGAGCAGTCTGCTGGGGGCAGATCCACCTCTCCTCCTCCTCCTCCTCCTCCTCCTCCTCCTCCTCCTCTCCTACCCTGTGGCACCAGCTGACTCTCCTGGAGGGCTTTGATCTGAGACTGACGCCAGCTCCCAACCCTCCTGGGGCGAGCCTAGCCCCCCTAAACTCTCCTACCTCTAGACCTCTTGTTCTTGTGTTTTTCTCAATACCAAAAACACTTGGTTCTTGGTGAAAAGGTCTTCTGCAGTCAGAAAAGTCCAGCAGAGCATCCACTCTGCCTGGCTGCAGCGTAGACTTCCTCTCTCCCTGGATGATCCCCAGCTCTGCCTGGCTCGAGAGCGGTGGAGCCATTGCAAGAGAGAGCCATCCCATCCTTCAAAGATAAGGATGGGCTGACACACACACACACACAGACTCACCAGCTGGATGGCCACTTGACATGAGTCACATTGCGGGCTCTCTCTCTCTCTTGTCTTTAGGATCCATTTTAAAACTGAGAGACGGCACCCTTCCTCTACTGGAGGACCCACTGATAGCAGCGACTGATAGAGCATTCTTCACAGATTACTCCTCTGAAAGCTAATGGGCTCTTCCTTTAATGGAGAGGCATTTTTAAATGTGGCAGCGTTCTTGATTGCAAATGCATGAGCATGCTCACTATCACACTCTGGAAAGCACTTGGATGCTATACGGCTTACTGAAAGGACTTGTGTCTGCTTTGGTTATGTTGCTTTTGTATTCACCGCACAAACAAATCTGGAGCCATAACTGAGCAAAACAGTTTAAGAATAGGGTTTGGACTCATCAAAATAAGTATGGCCTATGTCTGATGAGGTTTTTGGTCCTGCTGCTTGTTTTGACTGCTCCTCTCCAGCCACTTGCCAATCCTCTTATCTGTGTTTTAAAAAAAGACCCTTGAAAGGTCTGCTTGCATCAAATCGCCAAGCCCCCCCCCTCCCCACTCAGATAAAACACTCAGTGACCCCTTTCCTTACTTCAAACAGCTCTGTCTGGCTCTGTCTGAGTCTGTCTCAGTGGTCTGCCCACTTTCTATTTATGTCTTGAATAGAAATGCTCCGTGTAGCATCAAATAAAGACGTAATTTCGTTGTACTGTAATACTTTGTAACAGCATCTTGTCTTCATCTCCACTAGAAACGACACTTTTATCACTTCGGAGCACGTGCATCAGTGCATCAGAACCATCTTTATCATTATGATGACAACATGCAGGTGAAGCATAAAGCACATGTGTGTGTTAATGTCCAGACAGCCTCCTACGGTGCTTTTGTCTGCTATCGATCCGGACCGAGACCTAAGGACCGAGGCACACAGTGGATTACCATGTTTTAATGGCCGTTCTGGGACGTGATGAAGGGAGGGATCGATAGAGTGCAGAGCGGCCCCTCGGTCCTGCCCTGAGCAGGATTAGACAGGGCCCCCGTCCCATCTAACACAATGCAAATGTACTCAGGGAAGGGGGTGGGGGCCGATGGCAAATAGACCTTGACTGAAGACCAGACACAACATCAGCCGACCTAGACCCGGCCAGCCAGACCCAGCTCACATCGCCCGGCCCTCTGCCCCGCGTCCAACCCCAGCCCCAGCCCCAGAGAGGAAGAGGAAGTGGCTTTTTCCAGCGCAGCGTGACGGGGCCCTGTGTATGTTTTTATTTCGGATGGTAATCCAGCACGTCTGGGGCTCTGCGTGCTGCTGTCCCGCGGCTGTCAAAGGAATTATCCACCCTCTCAGTCTGTTCATGAAGGAATTCCCAATGATGTCCGTTCCCTCTGGGCTTTGTCAGGAGCAGCCTGGGAATGAATAGCAGACAGGATTAGGGGGAAAAGAGAGAGAAAGAGGCAGAAAGAGAAGGTGAAAGAGAAGGAGAGGGACCGGTCAGAGAAAGTCCCTCTCGCTCTACTCCACTCAGGAGTTATTTTTCACGAGGGGCACTTTCATCTGAGCTTAGGTGTAGAAAGACAGAACAAGCCATAAATATGAATGGAAGGGCTTCTTTTATAAGCCTACGCTGGGTCCCTAATCTCCTCCACCCTCAGATGGGGAGCCTCTCTCATGTTTTGCTCTATTTCTGTGCTCAACAATCAAATATTTTGGCCAGTGTAAATACTACTTAGCCATTTCTATCAACACAGTTGGTTTATCTGTTCAAAAAATACATTATTGCTCCGATGTGGACATTATTGCACAACATTTTCTTTTAAGAAAGGAAATTCACTTTCAGTATTTCACTATTTGCTGTCACAAGGCTCTGTTGTAGGTGTCGACTGATATGGGTTGTTGAAGGCCAATATGATACCAATATTTTTTTAAGCTGCTGATAGCCAATATTTAGTGCTGATATTCTATATTTTTTAATTTGACCATTTTCATGGCAGAAATTCCCAACAATTACAAATATTCAGTGTTTACCCAAAAATATTGTTGTTGTCAGGGTGGAAAAGCCTGTGAAAGAGCATTAAGGCCATGGGATACTAAAACTCTCCATTGAAACCCAGGGGTTTATCCTAATAATATAAACTTGTATCATCATATTACTGCTACTACTACTACTGCTAATAATAATAATAAACATATTCATCCATATTTGTGCAGAATCTGATCTGATCAATCTGATGTCCCATTAGAATTGGTTCAAGTTAAGGGCTTCCTTAGACAACCAGTGTAGTATTACTCAATTCTACAATAAATATGTATTCAATCAAACTGCGTCATATCCATCCTATCAAAGGTGGACGATGTTGACTGGCTGATGTTTAGTAAAGGTCAATATAACCCTGGATCTGGGTCTTTCATGCTGTCCTCAGTATCCTGGGAGGGATCAGACAGAGTAGAGGGAGGTTCAGACAGAGACAAAAGCGGAGTTTTAGCCGTGCAGCTCTGTTGGAGGTGTATTGAACGTGTCTCTGTTTGCTCCAGACTGCGTTCACTATCAGGACACGACCGACTGGCACACCGATATAAGTCCTAGACAGCGCCCCATTTGTAGGCAGTGAGGCATGATTCACAACACCGCTCTGTCTCTGAACCTCAACCTTAGACTCAAAACAGTACACAGACCACACAGTTTGAAAAGTAGGACACTATAACTGTATGAGTAATGGGTACATGGTTGTAAAGTCTAGTGAACGGCTTTACAACCGTGCAACAACTTGTTACCGGTTGTCACGTTCATGGCCGTATGCAGGGTTGAAGAAATACCAAGGTCCAAAAACTGAGCTCCCCCCCCCACACACACATAAACATTATTTGATTTCCCTGATCTAAATATGTGCATTTTAAGACGTTTGGAGAGCAAAAATTGGGTAACAATAGCTTTAAAACCATGTCAGTGGGCAGTAGTATAAATGATCTATCAAGCAGTATTACATGACAATCAGGTTAAATGTTGCAATGAATGATGCACACTACAATCTGGAAATACAGAAGAGGCTAAAATAATCACGAAACATCTGAAAATGAATGTTGACAATGTTTAAAGTGTTCAAGTAAAGGGAAATTCACACTACAGACACCAATGAAATCTAATCATGACCAAATATGGGAGCAATAGGTTGATTGTGTGTGTGTGTGTGTGTGTGTGTGTGTGTGTTGATTATCCATGGAGAGGGCAGTGGGCAGTACCTGCTCTTCCTCTCTCATCTCCATCACCTTCTCTCTTTCTTTTTCTCTCAGTCTCCTCATTTTGTCCCGTATCTCTTCCCTTCCCAAAGCTGAGCTTTGATTGACGGAGTCTTTTCATTTTCGTCTCTGTCTCAGTGAAGAAAGTAAACACAGGGTCAGTTGATATATGTAAATGTTACCGGCCTCCACTAGGATAATCTTGCAATGAAAATAAAAATATATAGGGGTACCTCATTTTAACATGAATTTCAACCCTTTACACAAACTGAATTGAAAGAAAAGCATTTTGTTGAAAGTTTATCAAAGTTTATCAGTCTACCACTGGATCCCAAAGTGACACCATTATTTAGCTGAAATCGAAGCTCTAGCTGTTGATTTCAAAAAACGTCACGTTTGTGCCACCCTGGCCTCGATAGCATGGCCGTACCCCCCATTGAGGTCACCGAGGTCCGGACCTCGGTATTTTTTCCGACGTGTATATAATAAAAGTCGTGACATAATTGCCTAAAATAACTTTACTTTGGTGCGGCAAAGATATTGTACAACGCCAAGATCATGACTTGCTCATCTGATCACCGTCATTGCTTGTGTGTGTGTGGGGGTGGGTGATGAAGTGGATGATCTTGTCGTTACTATAAAATCTTTCCTCAACGCGGTGGTTCTTTGATTATGTCAACAACAACTTGAGGAAACCCGACAGGCAGCTGAATCCATGCGGAGCGTGATACAGGTAACTAGAGAATTTTACGAGTGGACTGCTTGTAGTTCAATGTCATTCATCCGCAGCCAGACATCTGACGAACAGCTCCTGTGCGGTCGCGCTCCGTTAAACAGTGGCCAATCCATCATGATGCCGGCTAGTTAGTTGTACTTGAGTGAATTAACCAGTTAGTTTCACTTGAGTGAATTAACTATCTAGCTGGCTAGCTAACTTAGCTGGTTAGCTAGCCGGCTAACTTAGCTGGCTAGCTTAGCTGGCTAGCTAGCTAGTTAATTCTAACGTTAATTCCATCCATCCAATGGTAGACTGATAAACTTTAAACGAAATGCTTTTCTTTCAATTCAGTTTGTGTAAAGGGTTGAAATTCATGTTAAAATGAGGTACCGCTATATTTTTTATTTTCATTGCAAGATTATCCCAGTGGAGGCCGGTAACATTTATACATAAATATCAACTGACCCTGTGTTTACTTTCTTCACTGAGACAGAGACGAAAATGAAAAGACTCCGTCAATCAAAGCTCAGCTTTGGGAAGGGAAGAGATACGGGACAAGATGAGGAGACTGAGAGAAAAAGAAAGAGAGAAGGTGATGGAGATGAGAGAGGAAGAGCAGGTACTGGTACTGCCCTCTCCATGGATAATCAACACACACACACACATACAAAATCAACCTATTGCTCCCATATTTGGTCATGAGGTGTCTGTAGTATGAATTTCCCTTTACGTGAGCACTTTAATGAAACATTGTCAACATTCATTTTCAGATGTTTCGTTACAAGCTGTTGTTATCCAATTTTTGCTCTCCAAAAGTCTTAAAATGCACATATTTAGATCAGAGAAATCACATTTTTTTCAGGGGGCATGCCCCCCAATCCCCCTAGCGAGCTCAGTTTTTGGACCTTGATATTTCTAAAAGCCTGCGTACGGCCATGCTCGATAGGTAAGACTAACTTGAATTGGCTGTTTAGCCTTCAACAAAAGCACGAGATTTTAAAATAGGTAGAAATACTGTTTTAAACCAATTACTTTGTATTTAGTTGTCAAATTCAATAAGTGAGCACCCATATTAAAACAGGTAAACTTTTCCTGTCTCAGTAAGTCTATGCTGTCCTCAGTATCCTGGGAGGGATCAGACAGAGTAGAGGGAGGTTCAGACAGAGACAAAAGCAGAGTTTTAGCCGTGCAGCTCTGTTGGAGGTGTATTGAACGTGTCTCTGTTTGCTCCAGACTGCGTTCACTATCAGGACACGACCGACTGGCACACCGATATAAGTCCTAGACAGCGCCCCATTTGTAGGCAGTGAGGCATGATTCACAACACCGCTCTGTCTCTGAACCTCAACCCTAGACTCAAAACAGTACACAGGCCACACAGTTTGAAAAGTAGGACACTATAACTGTATGAGTAATGGGTACATGGTCGTAAAGTCTAGTGAACGGCTTTACAACTTGTTACCGGTTGTCACGTAGATACACGTAGGTAGAAATACTGTTTTAAACCAATTACTTTGTATTTAGTTGTCAAATTCAATAAGTGAGCACCCATATTAAAACAGGTAAACTTTTCCTGTCTCAGTAAGTCTCACCGAGATTTCTTGCCCTGCTCCACCAGCCAGTCAGTCATGTCCTCAGCTGTCAGCTCAGATGGGACCTGCCTTTGTTGCTGAAGCCTCAAAAACTGCACCATCATTTTTTTCTACAAGACAATAGAAAACATCAGATGTTCTCATGTATAATCATAGGAGACACTTTACCAGAATTTGTCAGGTGTTTTATTTTGTGCAAGCCTGAAACAAAAGTGGTTCTTACTTGTACTTCATAGTACTTACACTCCCAACAGAGCTGTACAGTCTCTCTGTACACCGGTACATTGAACAATACCTTTGAAGGAAATGAGATAATGTCACTCAAAAGCCTCTTATGCTACATTTTAATTAAGCTCAAAATCTTTACAATTTAACTGCAATAAACAATGCTCACACACCTTGATGGGTCTATAGATGACCCTTTCTCCTTCAATCCAGTCCATGGATGTTTTGTTACTGGATGACAAACCAACAGTGCAGAAAGAATGAACAACCAAACTCACAACTACAGAAGAGATGTAAAAGCACTCCAGCACAGTTGATACTTGTGGCACAATGAGAGTGTTCAGGGAAAACGTTTCTGTGGAACGGAATTAGAGCTGCAACGATTAATCGATTAATCGATTAGTTGTCAACTATTAAATTAATCGCCAACTATTTTGATAATCGATTAATCGGTTTGAGTAATTTTTTAAGAAAAATAAGTCAAAATTCTCTGATTCCAGCTCCTTAAATGTGAATATTTTCTGGTTTCTTTACTCCTCTATAACAGTAAACTGAATATCTTTGGGTTGTGGACAAAACGAGACATTTGAGGACATCATCTTGGGCTTTGGGAAACACTGATCGACATTTTTCACCATTTTCTGACATTTTATAGACCAAACAACTAATCGATTAATCGAGAAAATAATCGACAGATTAATCGACAACGAAAATAATCGTTAGTTGCAGCCCTAAACGGAATGGACTTATTGTTGAGTCAATGGCAGCAGAATTCAGCTCTTTATGACAGACAGATTATGTTTTGGTTCAACTGTTAAGGCAGAGATGAGCAGGGAAAATAAATGTCTGGTCAAATATGATGATCAAAATTAATAAATAGATTGCCTTAACACAATTAATCTCTTAATCACACAGGAAAATCTTTTTGCAAGGCAACACTTGAATAGATGTTACTCCTGTGTTTTTATTTGGTTAGTTGGTATTGGGAGTATAGCCTACATGGCCGGGTGTATCAGCACCTTTATGACTGTGATACGCACACTTTGTAACATTTTGGTAAACATTGCAGGGTAACATACCCCAAGTAGATGGATAAACACTCTCATTGTCTACATGGCAGCTTCTAATGCTATGGTATATTATGCTGCAAGTCTCGCTTCAATTCCTGTTGACCGACACGTTGCCTTGTTCACAGCCTTTAGGGCCAAGATACACATGCAACATTTTGAAGCTATGGAGATGGGAAGTATTGCTTACAACAGGGATGGGATTGGATTTTCTCTTTTATGAAAAAGCAAATTTACTTGAGAGCACTAGTGTTTTTCCTTGTGCATAAGAAAAATCCCAGCAAGGTAACAGAACATCTTGAGTAGAATATTTTGGTACTTTGTCAACCTCTGCACTGTTGAAGCTGCAGTCAAATGAAGTATTATTTGTCAAGAGTCCTTTTATAATGTATTAACTGTTTACATGTAATAAATTGTAAAACTATAGATGGTTAATATAGCGCCACCATCAGGACTATTGACCCCAAATGCCAGTTGAGGAAGTCTGGCATGGGACACTGTATGCCCCTATATGTTGCTGCCTGACTGAAATGTATTATGCATTTTCTCTGTCATCTTTATGGATGTTTTTGTCGTATAGGCTTTCTCTTGCAGAAGAGATCTCCATCTCAATGAGTCTACCTGATTAAACAAAGGACAAATGAAAGAATGAAAGCCTCTCTCCCCCACAGACACATCCAGCCCCAAAGCCACAGATATTCACCCCCACAACAACAGCGCCGGCCCTTTCTCTCCTCTGCCTTCCCTGGTCTTTAATGCTGCGGTAACAGCAGAGCCTCTCTACCAGACCGGAGCCTGAATTACCATAGGAGCTGGGAGGCCAGCGAAAGGATCGCACTGCTGCTTGCCTGGTAGCCCCCTAACAGGATTAAGGGGGATATGGTGAGGTGGCGCTCCTGCCTGGTGTAACTCACTATGATGTGATTTCCATTTGCCTAGTCTGGCCCTTATACTTTCCCCTCCATCTAATCCCTCACTACTCTCACCGCCGACTGTCAACCGCGGTAATCTGTTGGCAGGCTTTAGGAGGAGAAACACCGCAGCGAAGAGCTCCCATACACCCTCTCTCTCCGATAAACACCTTGAGACAGTGCCGCTTCTCAGAATAAGGGAGTACTTGTGGATATCAAGCAGGTGGTAAGACGACTGTTGGATATTGTCATGTTACTTGGTGCACAGTGTTGTTTGTTGGGAAGATCTTCTGCCTCACAGGCTTTAGGGCTTGGCTGTCATGAGGTTGGAGTGTGAGAGGCTCTGCTCTGCAAACTGTTTCATGTTGTGTTTCATGCGTCACTGCTTGCGGGTGTGTGATTGTGATAAATAACAACTTTGCACCGACAGGGTTTTAAATCATGCAAATGAAATCAAAATAGGTGACCTGTTGTCCTTGGGGTAGGTGTTATTTTGAGACTTGGGCTTTGCATAACTGTTAAGCAAAAGTCCTGTCTTTTTTCAGCAATGTAAAGGTGAAGGGAGGGGAATGCCATTAAATTATAGCAGCCAGTAGAGAGAACAATTAGTTTGTTAGAGTATGTTTCACCTCATTGTTGAGCCTGATTACCATGCATCATTACTGCTTTTTAAAACTGTTGCAGTTCAGATGCAACAGTTATATTCAGTATTACATTTAAATGGATAAATGCATCAATAATCAAAGCAACAGTGGTAGTGTTGGAGAATATCAAAATTCAGTATGTGTATATCATACTTCCTACAGTAAATGCCTAGATCTGGGTATGTGTGTATAGCCCATCAAGCCTTGAAGTTGCCCACTTTACCAAACAATATTCTGCCTTCGAGACCTGTCAGATCAGGCACTGGTAGCTGCAGTACACCTCTCCCTGAGCTCAGGGCAAGATGCCAGCTGGCTGTGAACCTGCACATGGCTCCTGCGTTACCTGGGAAGAGAGGAGCTTGTTGAGCTTGTTTTGTTTGACACCTCTTCATGTAATCACAGATGATCTGAGCTGGAGATTCACCATGCTGGTGTCCCTCCAGTCTCCTGAGAGCGTCTGTCTCTCACACAGGTCAAAGCAGGAAGAGACTGGCTGAGATCGGACAGTTTCAAAAGGAGGCAAAAACAAATGTCACATGATTAGACATCACATGTGTACAAGTAAATGGAGAGTGGTTTTTATTCGTTTGTTTTTCATTTGATTTTTCACATTTACATTAACTATATTTATAGTCCTTAAATGTATTTGTGAATTGCCAAGTTTGCATTTTTAATATATTTTTGAATGTCCATGTAAAATTGACCATGTGTAAAATTGTGAAACTGATAAATATAGATTTAAATTTACATTTAAATTTAATTTTTATTTAATCATCAAAGCCAATAGGTTAGAACTCAGATTAATGTTTGATGAAATAATAATGTTAAAGAAATGCCATACTGTATGCAACATCTTTAATTAGCTATTACACTGAGCAGCAGCCACACTGGACACATGCAAAATCAGACCCTGCCCAATTCATCTTTCATTGTGTCTGCACAAAATCTATGGCAAATTATTGCAGAAAAATTACACCAGTTGATGGCAGTAAAAAATAGACAAACTTTTTGATGTAGTTTTGGTTTAAAAAAAAAAAAAAAAAACGTGTGGGCTCTATGTGTGGCCTCTAAGCCCAATTAAACTGTGTTGCTTTTCCCCCCCATACTGGACAGAGCCACAGTTTGTTGTTGAGCATGTCAAGCCTAATCCATCACAGCAGTTTAAAAAGGACTGTGATCTCTTTGCCTCACTGTATACCTTTACTCTTACTGAAAACTAGCACTTGTCTGTTGCATTGTAGCAATGATCTGTAATATGAGACGTGCATGGAAAGCAAGATGCTGCATTCATCCATCTTTTGATCACTTTTTTGCTCCATTCCTTGGCTGTTTTGAAGTGGTAATCCTCGAGATCCTTGTGTTTTTTCCTTTGTCTCCATCTTTGTTGCTCAGCGCTCATTGCTGTGGTGTTTCAGCACTGCACTTCCCACCTGTCAATCAAACAGTGTGTCCGGTTCTGTGACGTCTTTCTTGGGAACAGTGGCGGTTCTAGACCATTTCAACTGGTAGCTCTTTCTCTTTAGCTCTTTCCCGAGTTGGGAAAGAGCTACTAGACACCGGGTGTTTAGAACAGCAAATGTAAAAACTTTCATGAACTGGATATAGATTGAATCACTATTGTGTTATATCAGTTGGCAATAGAGAGTAGCATTTAATAAGAAAAAAACAGTAAGAAAAACAGACATTTAATTACATTCTTTTTTACATCGAGGATTATTTATTTAAAGTGTCTGAAAACAGTTCAAAATGTGTTGAGTTATGAGATATCTTCCATTTTATAGAATAACCAGTTGAACGTACATCATGGTGATTTGATCTGACCAATCAAAGACAAGTGTGTCTATATTAACCCCTGAATCCTGTTCCCATCTGTCTCCCTGTGTCTGCTAATAGGGGTGATGCTCCTGACATTGTGAATGGCCCCTTACAGAGCAGACATGACAACAGAGCAGCCCCTGAGCCCATGGGTGCCCAGCCCTATAGGGGAGGTGAAGTTACTGCCTGAAGAGGGGCTGGAGGACGAGCTCAACAGCTGCAACCAGGAAGTAACGGACAGTCATGGAGACACGCCCTCTACAGAGTCCACAACCACCAGTGACAGGTAATACTAAGGCCATCAGTTGGGTATGGCAAGGTGTGGAAATCCCCATACATTAGACTACGTGATTCCAATTTTGATCATGTAGCTTTTAGCAGTATAATGGAGAGCAAAGTGAAGGTAAAAATCGCTAGAAATCTATTTGGAAGCCATATGTTACGAAATAAATTCACCTTTAGTATTTTAGATGGCAAAGTAAGGGCTTGCTAGTGTTAGCAACATGCTGTAGCCTACTGACTGTACAGATGGAGTGTGAGGGAGAATCCACAGGCCAACAGCTGGCCAATGGGAGCCCCTGTTACTACAGTGTGGGCTGGACTTTACATTATTTTTAGCTCGGTACACTGGGTGCACGTTGTCTAATTAAAAAGAGTCATCTAAAAATAAAGTGTGGCCCAAGCAATGTGCGTGTCATGGTAAAGCAGTATAGACAAATTATGGGAAATGAATAGGAAAACACATGAACTCATTCAATGAATGACTTTAGACATTGTTAAATGCAGGTTGGCACACTTGAAACTCCATGCTTGTTGTCACGGTATTGTAAGGTAGTTTCCTTTTGCAGTCAGTAGCGTCATCAACTGAGTAAAATGGAAATAGTTTCTAAGCGGTGTGGAGATGAGTGTTTCAGCAGCGTGCCTCGGCTTGCTAAATTCACCCAGGTTTCCCAGCGATGTGGCAAGAACAGCTGCAGCCCAGAGTGATTTTTATTGTATTCCTGCAGTTAACAAGTCCGTTGTTGACGACAAGCTAAAGCTTCATTTACAGATGACTAGGTTATAGCTTGTGGTGTGGTGGAAGTTTCTTGTAATAAAAGAGACTTAGAAGAGAGTAGAGTTGTCTGCAGACAAGGCACGATGCATTCACAACAGGTGTGATCAGCAAAAGGCGAGAAACCAAGCCTTTGTCTCTGTCTTATAGCTGAATCCCCAGACAGCCTGGCTCATCCCTATCTTAGGTTTCTTCTGATAAGAAGTTTTGGTGCATAACAAAATCCAGTTCCTACCGGACACTCAAGGCCGTCTCTGGGCAGAAACTTTGTTTATCTCAAACTGGTGGAGACTGGAAATTTACTGAAAGCAGAGACAGCATTCAACTGAGGAATGAGATTGTGCTTAATACATAATGAATAGAATGGTATATAATGGTATAATTCCTACTACTTGTGGAGCTATAGGCTTAAGATAATTCTTTTAACTCTCTCCATGTGTGGTATGCAGGAATCCAATGTGACAGTGTATTGTGTAGCAATGCCCAGAATGGGGTCTGTGATACTAAATATGGGGGTCTGTAGGGCCTAATGTGTGTCTATAAGGGGGTCCATGACATGAAAACATTAGAGTAGCCCTCCCATAGGAGTTCCATTGCAAGGGACATACACACCCTTCGATCATCCTCTAAGATGACCACTATGTGCCCCTGTGTGCCGGTCTGTGCAGCGAGGAGCCGTTCTGTCGGATCTGCCACGAGGGAGGGGGCTCCGGGGAGCTGCTGTCCCCCTGCGAGTGCGCCGGGACCCTGGCCATGGTGCACCGGGCCTGCCTGGAGCACTGGCTCACCGCCTCCAACAGCAGCCACTGTGAACTCTGCCACCACCAGTTTGCACTGGAACGCCTGCCAAAACCATTCACTGAGGTAGGGGACAGCCACACACACGCAACATGGACCATGTCTGAACCCCCATTTATCTTTTGTATCGACTTGACAAAAGAAAATAACTGACCGCTTGCTAGTGTCTGCCACTGTTCACCTGTTTGCAAAGCAGCTACAGTTATCAGGCTGTTGTGGGTAATGTAAGTGATGAGTGTGAGTGTTGACTGACACTTTGAAATGAGAATGAAGCACCTGGCCGTTTGTTATTCTTATGCTGTGTGCGGTCAGAGTAAGGTCAGTTAACATGATTTGTGTATCCAATTTGCTTTGCCCCTTTTTTTTCTCAATGAGACAACAGACGTCAGCTTCAGTGGGAGGAGTTGTTGCTCGGCTAGTTGCTGCCTTCACGTTGGAGAGCCTGCTGCTGTTAACTGGGCCGCTTTTACCCCTAAAGCCACTTAGCTTGAGAGCCAGATTAGATGGCGTTTCCTTCCCATGCCGCTCTGCAGAGGACAGGACAGGCATCTGTATTAGTGGCCTCCTCCTCCTCCTCCTCCTCCTCTTCTTCCTGTTGCATGTGTAGCCAGCTCCAGTAATCTGCTGATTAAGGACCATGTGCCACTCCAGGTTAAGCTACACAATGAACATCTTAAGCCTGCTGTCACAAAACACTGCGCACATGCACACACACACACACACACACACTCAGTATCCATTTTTTTTTCACATTTCAAGCACCTTAAATCCAGGCCTCGAAGGATTCTGGCTGTTCTGGAGAAATAAATGGGTCCTACCTGGTACCTAATAAGGTGGATACTGATACTGAGTGTATATGTGCACACACACACACACACACACACACAGTCACACTCACAGACATGCACACACATACACTCATGTATACCCATGCAGCGCAGAAGGACTGAAGGAAGGATTAGGGATGGAGAGAAAATGACAGATTATCTAACTGGTGAATGGATGTGTTTACTGCCAATAGCCAAGATCACAGTTCAGTAGATTAATTTGATTGACTACTTAAAACGAAGCTACTTGGATTCACTTTGACTCATTGAAGCAGCCCATCCAATAGACAATATAATGGCTTTATATTGCAGCCTAATGGCAGGATGTGGAGGATGTGGTGAGTGGATGGCTGATGACTAATTATTATTATTACTACATCATGAGAGGTTATTGGCCCAAATGCCACATTGACACTCGGATGTGCTCAGTGTGTTGTTCTGTAGCAGACGTTCATTAATTTCAAATGCCAGAATCCATTACTGCTGTATCACTACATTGCACGCATGTAGGATTTTATGTTTACTGTACATGCATGAACTAAACGTGTTGTTTTTTTTACCCTATTTTTTGCTGGTTTTCAGTGAAGTTGCAATAAAAAATTGTCTTGTAACACCATAATCAAAATTCTACCAACCAGATCTAGGCTGTATGGTGGATAATGTGCACAGTAATAGCATTGATGATGATATTTATTGTAAAAAATAACATGACTGTCAGTTGTGTTCTGTTTAATATCCCTTATTTGCTCCATTATTTTTCATATCCTATTTTTCTTTGCTGTATCCTGTCTCTATTTGTTTTGTTTGCACTTGATTGGAGATCTAAGTTTTTATACTTTTGGATATTGATGTTTTACCAGCAAGAAAGTCCCTATTTGAATACCATAGGGATACTATAATGATATCATAGGAGATAAATAATACAAATGTCACTTTAAACTCACTATTGAGTATCACAAACATACTATAAGTCCCAATAGAAACGTTACAGTAATCTTTTGTTTGGGTTGAACTACCTTGATATTTTCTTATATTATCTGCTGGCAACCACTCTCCATCTTCCTCCTCTCCCTCCTCCTGCAGTGGTTGTGTTCTCCGTCCATGCAGCACCAGAGGAGGACGCTGTGTGGCGATGTGGTGTGCTTCCTGTTCATCACACCGCTGGCCAGCCTGTCAGGATGGCTGTGTGTTCAGGGAGCCATGGACCTGTATTTCACCAACGGCATGGAAGCCCTGGGACTCCTGGTCCTCACCCTGGCCCTCTTCACCATATACATTTTCTGGACAGCGGTAAGCTGAGGATCTATGGTACCACTTTTTATGTACACAGAGTTTCCCCTACCATTGAATAGGTGTAATGGGTCACCCTGGCTTAAGGAGCTGCTAACCCACCTAAAAATGTTTCAGTGGAGAATTTTGGTATCCCATGATGCTCTGAATGCTGTTTCCTTGTCACCCTGACAAGAATAACATTTTGAGGGAAATACTGGTACACAATAACAAAAAGTCTACATTATAGCACTTTTCTTACCAAATCTACAGTGTTGTGACAAAATGAATGAGGCTGACTTGGTGCAAATGCTCTAAATTGACCTGAAATCAAAACTCATGTATCATTAGTCAGTTGTTCTAACTCTGTAGTCAGTGTGTCTATATGATGCACATTGTTAACTACACCGGGGAACATCAGGAACAGGCTCTTCAAAAAAACCTTTTTGCTTTGGTGAATAAGGCATGAAAGGCAACATTCTTTAGGATTGAGGTGTTAGAAGAGGCGACATTAATCTCAAGAGTAACATTAACTAGACATCCGTAGTCATCTTGTCCGAAATAATTATGTACTGACCACATCAATATAATTAAAAACAACTTTATTGATTACTCAAAATATAAGATCAATGTAAATCTAAAAGAATACAAATTAAAAGGTAAAGTGTAATAGAATAGAAATAGGAGATAAAGTTAAAAATAGTAAATAAAAAAAAATATATAGGACAATATTACCAATACTCTCATTTATACTTCTTGTTTTCAAAGCTTGTATCCATCTTATTAGAGCATTTTCAGGTAAAGAGAAAGCAGAGACGGGAATACCTATATTAACTGCATGAGGAACATGAACACACACGTTACAGCTAGTCTTATTATCCAGTATTCCTTTCAGGTTTATCATAACCAAGTGGGAGGTGAGTGAGAGAGTTCTAATCCCGGACGAGCCCCCATTTATGTATAACATAAACTGAGTCTGAGGGAGAAAGGAGCAAAAACAGGGATAGACTGAACAAAGGGTCAATTTTTTACAAAGGCTCATTAATGACAAATAAAACGAGGGAAGCTTAAAAGGCTTCGGGGTGAGCAAGGCCAAAAAAACAAGCAAAAACCCATGCTGCCTAGAAATGAAGTACAACTAAACTGGAGTTAACTAAAAATACAATTCTAAACTCCCTGTCTAACAAAAAACAGGAGAAAAGGGGGGTGTAAAATAAATGGCAGCACACCCCTACAGAGCTTCCCACTATCAGTTACCACAGTGCAAAAAAAAAAACAATCAGCAGAACCTATAGCATAGACAAACTAAGAGGACAAAGAGGACGACTAAGTGAAGTGGCCGAGTGGCAGAGACTGGGGCTTCTCTCTGGGTTTATATACTGGTCCCTGATTGCCAACAAGCTCCTGGCGTCTCCACCTCACACACCAATCCCTGGAGTCTAAGGGGATGGGTCTGAAACACTATAGGGAGAAAGAGACAGCAGCACACCCCAAACCATGGCCATGATTTGGCGTAAGCAGTAACAATCTGCTTCAGTGTTCCTTTTGTGGCGACGGATTCACTCGTGTACGTTGTCCAGCATAGTCCAGCGGAGGTGTGGGGAGTAGAGTTGAGAGTGTTGTCATCTCCACATGAGATCCAGCGTATGCAGCTGGAGTACCGCAGGTAGACAGGAACAGGGCCCACATCCACTGTCTGTAACCTGTAGGACGCATCCTCAGCGGCAGGCATAGTCTCCCTCGGATCTGGGGCAGGAACTGGTTAGCAATGGGAGGCGTGAATCCACAAGGGACTGCCTTCAACTTTCACTGCAGTGTCGGACACCAGGAGCACCTGGAAGGGACCAGTCCACCTAGGGGAGAGACTTCTCTTTCTTTTAAACACTTATCACATAGTCACCAGGGTTAAATGGATGACAATTAGGAGTCTGTAGGAGCAATATGTGACTGCTTCACCTGGGAATGCAAAAGTTTAAGTTGTCTTTAAGTTATCTTAGCCAGTTTGTTCTTTAGTATCCCATTATGTCTTTCCACAGCACATTTCTCAAGTTGGATACAAACTTGCATATTTATGCATATTTACAAAGGGACCCCATGGCGTTGGGTGATTTGAAGGGGTCGTTTTCTGTGCTTTTCCCACTTTTTGTTGCTGACAAATCAAACGTCTTTCGCAATGTATTTGAGCTTGTTGAGCTACCGTTGCTTGCTATTATCCCCCCTTTTCACACATGTGCAGAGCCATATGCAACTCTTACCAACTGAGGGACAAACACCGAAGGGGCAAACACTCTTCTATCAGGGGAAAGCCAGAGGCTAGTTGAATCACAAGTACAATGAGCTTTCTGCCAACTAGCCATTCTCCGTCAGCAGAGGCTTTTAATGCCCTTGTCATCTAATGGCAGTGCAGCAGGAGTCTCTGACCATTAGAGTTGGGTTGGTTGCAGCGGATTTTGCAACCAAAACTCAGACAGTCCAGTGTGAGCGTCACATTTTATTACTGCAACTGCAGAAGGCAGTAAAACAGCGGACAGGAGGTTGGCAACGAATATGGGCTTTAATTTAGAACCTGAACTGGTTAGGAAACCCTGCTGGGACCATATTATACCAAAATTGTGAACACAACCAAAAGCATAGCGTGAGTCAGTGTAAATATTTACAAATTCTCCTTCAGCCAAAATGCATGCCCTGGTCAGTGCAGTGAGTTCAGCAGCTTGTGAAGAGTGAACAGGTGGAAGGGAGTTGAGCAGCTTCAACAACAGCGAAATCATCAATGATCGAATACCCTGCTCTATAGTCTGTGTCAGATAATTTAAGATGACTACCATCAACATAATATGTTAGATCAGGGTTCAATAGAAGGGTTTGCTGAGATCCGGTCTTGGTGCAGTAAAGGAATGTACCATTGCCTCACAGTCATGATGCTCTATTTCATGAGGTAATGGCAGCAGCAGGGTTGCAGGGGCCCTGACTATGGTAATATTAGGAGACAAAGTCAAAATAGTTTCATAACCAGACACTCTCGTGGCTGTGAAATGTTGAGTGGCAGGGGAATTCAGCAAGAGAGAGACAGAGTGAGGAACTGACACAGTTAAGGGAGAAGAGAGTACAACAGATTGACAGGAAGAGACAGACTTAGCTGCAGCAGCAACAGCACGTAGACATGGAGGTAAACCACAAGCCACGGCATCCAACCTACTTGAGAAATAGGCAACAGGACCATGTTTTTGTGTCAGGACTGAGGAAGCAAATCCATCTCTTTCTGCAACATGAAGGGTAAAAGGCAGTTTATAGTCAGGCAAACCCAGTCGCGGTGCCCTCGACAGTGCTTGCTTCAAACTGTCAAAGGCAGAGTTCATCTCATTGGTCCATATGACATCATCAGTTTGGTCCTTCATCGTGGCAGCGCGCAGGACAGTGTCCATGGAGCAATAGTCATTTATCCACATCCTGCAATGGTTAGTCATGCCAAGAAACGAATGCATTTGTTTCTTTGTGAGCGGTTTAGGGGCCGAAGCAAGTGCTTTGATCCTGGAGGATGAGGGGAGTCGCTCCCTACCTGAGATCACTTGACCTTGGTAGGAAACAGTCGGAGAGCACAGTTGCAATGTGGACAATGAGGCCCTGTGACCTTTGTCAGCTAAGGTCGTCAGCAGCAAAATGGAGTCTTCATGGCAGGACTCAGCAGAGGGTGAGGCGATCAGCAAATTGTCTGCGTATTGGATCAATGTACTCCCACCAGGAAGTATCAAGTCTCTCAGATCTCTGGCAACAGTGGCAGCATACACAGCCAGGCTTTCAGTGTAACCCTGTCGCACTTGCAACCTAGTCCAAGTGTACCGTTGCTGCTCATGGGTGAAAGCAAAGAGGTATTGGGAGTCGGGGTGGACAGGGATGGAGAAGGAAGCAGAACACAAATCCACTACAGTGTAGTGGGTAGAGTTAGAAGGTAATGCAGCAAGACTAAGAGCAACATCAGGGAGAACAGGGTGAATGGGTACCACAGCTTTGTTCACAGCCCGGAGGTCTTGTACAAATGTCCAAATGCCAGGTTTGTTTGGCTGAGGAACTGGAAGGATGGGAGTATTACAAGGTGATTTGGTGGGCACTATCGCACCTTCAGCCTTTAATGATTCTATGACAGGTCGGATACCTTTAGTCGCTTCAGAGCTTAATGAATGCTGTCTCACATTTGGCAGCACTGCGTCAGATTTCAGTGTCACCATGTGTGGGGGAGTTGAGGAAACAAAATCCACATCATTAGCATGAGTTGCCCATAGCGACTTAGGAACTTTGCTCAGCACAGTGGGAGGGTCATATTCAGGGGAGGGGGCAGGGGATAGTTTAGAGAATACAGCACAGACTGTTAGTGGGGTTGAAGTGAGTGAGAAGCCAGAGGGCAAGTTGTGTAAGACCCAGCCACAGCTTAGCTGCTTCGAGGAAGTTGGAGTCTCAGAAGACAGCGCCTTAACCATCGGCCCCATATCTTGTGGTTCAGCATTTACAGACACTGCTAGAGTAACATGCGGAAGTGAGCCAGCTGTCTGAAACAGGATGTTCTGGGTAGGGGTGAGAAGCACAGCAGCTGCACAGCCAAGATATGAAAAATAGACATTTGTAGCCAATTGAAGCTTATCCGTGATATCTAGGTATGGTTTAGCAAGGTCTTTGTATGCGCTGGGCACTTCATCTGTGAAAAATGCAGCGGTACAATGTAAATCATGAATATTTCTATATTTCTCAGACAAAATGTCAAGGGCATCTGATGCACCTTGCACATTATGAAACATTGTTTTCCTGAATTGGTTTAGTGCTCCCTCCTCAGTTTTCCACCAGAAAACACTGTTTTGTTGGAAACCGAAGTGCATTTGTGGGTTTTTATCCAATTGTTGGAAATGTCCACCTCGGCCACATCTACCACGTCCTCCACCTCTACCACGTCCTCCACCTCTACCTCTACCTCTACCTGTCCCTCTCCCTCTCCCTCTCCCTCTACCTCTACCTCTATGGTAAATGGGCCTACTCTGGAAAAAGAAACTTGCTGACTTGTCGTTTACAGCCTTTTTCTGTTGTAGTGAGTCTAATTGTTGTTGTCTTTCTACATTTATTGCGGCAGCGCAAACATCTTTGAAATCAGAGGCTGCCCAATCCAGCTTCACAGCAGTCAAATGTGTCCTTACATGAGGCAACAGCCCGTTAACTAGAAAGTTTACAGCTGTGGTGTTGCTTTCCTGCAATGTTAAACCAGCATTCATATTCCACATTAGCACACACACCATAAAGCGATCAATATAATCTTGGACTGATTCATCTGGATTTTGTTTAGTATCAGTAACTTCCTGGAAGCTAGCATTGCATCTTGCTATTAGCTTTACTCGTTCCTCACACGTATTTAGCCATTGACACATTGCTCTGTCATCGGCCCATCTATCATCTGTAGGGATTCGGAACCCTTCTTGCTCTTGTATCCAGGTATCCGAAAACACAACTGAGAGTAGCTGTGTTATGTCACGAGGGGCTAGGTTATGGCAAGCACAAATTATGTGAAGTTCATCCATAAAGCGAGTTGGATCTGCTTTAGGGTTTGGGAGGGATGAACCTATGGCTTGGAGGTCCAATTCAGACAATGGTCTTTTAAAATATACTTCAGTATTGCCATCACCCAGGAAGGTTTGCTGTGGTGCTATTAAAACTGCTTCTGCAATTTTCTCAGATTCTAGTCGCGTTTGGCAGTGAGTATGCAGTCTCTCTAATTTTAAATCTTTGGGTCTTGCACCTGGGCCACTATCTGACAATTTTGCTTGGTCTAGGGTCGATGGCTGTTGAGCTGCTACAGCTGCAGCAGCAGCCTGTAGCTGTTGTCTCTTAGGCATTTCAGCTATAATTTCCTCATCGTCTTCACTTTCCTCACCACCCTTTTCCAACTCTTCCAATTCTTTTCGAGGATATAGTGGAGTTGGTTCTGTTTTAACTTCTTCCAGACCTATCATCATCAGATTTGCTATCTCAGCCTGTATTTCTTCCTTTTCCTCATTTTCAGAGATTCTTTGCCTGTCACTTTCTGACTGCCACAACTGCCAGATCTGTCTTTGAATGTCTTTTTCTTTTTTTCTTATCCTTGCACCATTTATCGCACCTAGAAGATTGTCCAGTTTGGCTGGACTGAAACTACCCTCACGCGGCCAATCTCCCTTTGTTTCTTTTTTCCATGCTGACATACAGGATACTGAGTGTCTACCATATTTACGCAGCATATAGTGAGAAGGACTATTCGGTCCCAGTTTGCTGTGTTTTTGTCCCATTTTCTTTTATCCTTATCTAGACCAACATGGATGAATGCTCCAAATTAACAAATATCCTACATAAAATTTGGTTACATTTGTCTCAGTGTATCTGTAGCAAAGTTGTGAATATCTACTCATTACTCCCTTCCATAGAGCTCTCAAATATGATTCAAATACAAGTGTTTAGGCCATACTGAACTACTTTCACATACACATCTACACATTCCTTCCAGTAACAACTTAAATACAAATGTATTAGAGGGAAGACTGCAGGTCAATTGTAATAATTCAATGGATCCTGTACCACTTAACAAGGACACCCAGTAAGACAGAGAAATAAGGGGAAGGCAATGGCCTTACCTGGTGCTATCAGTCCTTTTTCTCTGTCCCCTGAAGTACCCGTCAGTGGGTTAAGGATCCTGTTTGTGACGCTAATTAAAGAATAAAATGTTTTATGATGATCTTCCTAGGTTCCTCAATGAATTATTGTCTAAAGGAAACCAGCAGTCTTCCATCTATACTAAGGTTTATTCATGCATGGAGAGAAGGACAATACAAGCGTATGTGCCGTTCTCTAAAAGGAAGTTACTCTAACAAAGCTTATGTAGAGTAGCCAAACACTTCCTGGATTAAAGACAACGCCCCCTGACTACACTACTGTTCCAAGGAGGGTACAGAACTACAACACAACAGAAAGAAACAATACGTGCCAAAAATGCAAGAACGCCCTCTACTGGCGATTAAGTGTAACTCACTTCCTTACATATACAGTATACACTTAACTAAATTTACCAAAACACTGAAAACTAACTAAAACTACACTGAAATAAAAATGGAAAACACATAAAAACAAAATTCCCATACCAAATAAACGTGATGTGCATCTTGGTAGAAAAAGCTGGGCTGTACCTGCTCTTCCAGGTAGTGTTTCTCACCCTGACTGTTCCCACCGTGGGAATAACAGATCGATGTAAAACCTTGGCAGAAATATTGACCACATACCTTACATCAATAGGTGGCCGTTCAAAACTGATACAATGCCTTCCTCCTTAAGTATATACAAAACAGATGCATATAAAAAAAACAGGCATTCGAAAAGTTGATTTCATTGTTAAAATCAACTTAAAACACCTCAGAACTGGAAGTCTGCCTTTCTCCATGACCCTGTGACAACCAGCATGAGTCTTATTTCTATACTATATCAGTCTTATTTTGAAATTTGGTCTGTCCTAGAGGTAGGGCTGGTCGCCACAGCTTGGACATAGTTTTCCTTTTCTGAGACATACCAAGTTGATTCTGGCAACAAAATTAAACTTTTGAATGTCTATTTTTCACATATATACGTTTTGTATATGCTGAAGGAACAAGCCATCACATCACAACCCGTCTTCGACCAGCCACTTCTTGCTGCATGGTAGGTGGTCATGATTTCCCCCATGATTTTTGTTTGAAATAAATGCAAATGAATAACAGCGACATGTTGAGGCCTTTTAGGCTTAAACATGCTAAACTTTCATTCCTCCATTTATTTATTCCACTCGATTCACTTTGCTTAATCACTGTATCCTGTCATAATAAAAAAAAACGGTACAACCCCAGTGGAAAAAGGGACAATGGTGTACCATTTTTCCTGATAGTGACCAGCACCAGGAACAATACCCTGTTTCTCATCATAGTTAATACAAATTCACAGCAGGGAGCTGCTCAGTGCAATCACAGTCACAGTTGACCTTGGATCTTTGTCTATGGTCAAGATTAAAAAAAACAAAAAAAAACTATTATCTTTTGGTATATGCTGCACCATCCCAAACAGCTTATTTTTTTCTTCCCTTATCATCCTACCAAGGAGTTTGAAAGGGAAAATGATTGTTAAATAACCCTGATGAAAAATTACTATAATATTCCAATGAGATTTATAGTGCCGACACTAATTTCCTACAGAGACTTATAGTGTCTGTGGTACTCAATAGTGAGTTTACCTTAATCAGTATTTTTATATATAGTATTACCGTAGGATTTTTGGTAGCATAATTGCCCTGATAGGTGAATCATTAATTCATATTATTCATAATTAACCTCTAATTATTACCATGTTGCCTACATAACTATTAATCATTAAATCAATCCCTTTAATCAATTAAGAAAGTGAAGTGTCTTGCATTATTTGTTAGAGTCCAAATAAAAAGTAATATAATAATAATAACCCTTTATTTGTATAGCACTTTTCATACACAACATGCAGCTCAAAGTGCTTTACATCAATAGAAGGCAGATAAAAGACGGCAGATAGAAGGCAGATAAAAGGCAGATAAAAAGATAAAATTCATATAATAGAACAAGCAAAATGCATTGCAAAAGAAACAAATCGAGTCAAATAGAAAGATAAAAGAACACAACAAATACTCCCACTTTTAGATGCACATTGTGAGTGAACCCATATGTTTTTCTTTAATTTTCTTTTCCCCTGTCCTTCCTGATTCTACTCTTGATCTGATATTTACATCAGATCTCACTGCCCAAGGCAGACGAGAATCATAGATTCTCCTCTTGGTCAAAAACCTCACCATCCACAGACGGATGAGAATCATACAGGGTAAAGCTCTGTCCCCCCCACATATAGTGTTCACTCGTGCAAGTAAGCATTACCCGGACAAGACCAATGAAAATTCGTACTTGCCCGTGTCAGCTCTGTTGGGATCCTGAACAAAAACAGTTAAAATGAAGGCTATTTAAAAGCTAAGCTGAAAAGATGAGTTTTTAGCAGTCGTTTGAAAATGCTTACAGAGCCCGCCTCTCTAATATTCTTTGGCAGGGTGTTCCACAGTTTAGGAGCATAGTTAAAAAAGGCTGCATCCCCAGTCTTCTTTTGAGTGGGGTTTTGTACTTCTAACAAACCAGCAGTAGAAGACCCGAGGGCTCTTGATGGAATGTAGAACAGCAGGGATTCTGTAATGTAGGCCAGTCCTAAGCCATTAAGAGCTTTGTATACAATTAAAAGAACTTTAAAATCAATTCTAAAGGACACTGGGAGCCAGTGCAGTGTAGCTAAAACTGGAGTGATATGCTCTTGCTTCCTTGTTTTTGTTAAAAGTCTAGCTGCAGAGTTTTGGATAAGCTGAAGCCTCTCAAGACGTTTTAGGGAGGCTGGTAAAAGGGGCGTTGCAGTAGTCCAGTCTGCTTGTAACAAACGCACAAGTTAGCTTTTCAGCATCTTTCTGGGGTTGGAAGGGCCACACCTTGGCAATATTTCTAAGATGAAAGAATGCTGTTCTTGTCACCTTGTTTATATGGGAATTAAAACTTGGATCAGAATCTAAGATAACACCCAGGCTTGTTACTGATTTGATCGAGGGATTCAGGTTCCCAAGTCTTGTGGAGAGTTCTTCTCTTTTGGCTTTGGGGCCAACCAAAAGTATTTCTGTCTTATCTTCATTCAGTTTTAAGAAATTTGTGTTCATCCAATCATTGATAGCCAATAGACAAGTAGTGAGGGAGCTTAAGGCATCTGCATGATTTGGCTCTACAGAAATGTATAGTTGTGTATCATCAGCATAGCTATGGAAATTGACATTATGTTCTCGGATAATATCACCTAATGGAAGCATGTATAGTGAGAAAAGCAGGGGACCAAGACTGCTTCCTTGTGCAACACCAGAAGTTAGATCATGTTTCTCTGATACATGATCTCCAAGACAGATGAAAAATTTCCTCCCTGTAATGTAAGTAACCAGTTTAGGACACATTCCGAGAGACCAACCCAGTTCTCGAAACGATCTATGAGAATATTGTGGTCGATGGTGTCAAATGCTGCACTCAAGTCCAAAAGAACCAGAACTGAGACCCTGTTGGCATTAGTGCTAAGTCTCAAATCATTGACTCTTTTGGTGAGAGCAGTTCTGTGCTGTGGTTGGCTCTGAAACCTGACTGAAACTTCTCCAGAATGTTGTTCTCATTTAAAAAGTTGTTAATTTGGTTAGAAACCACTTTTTCAAGTACCTTGCTTAAAAAAGGAAGGTTTGATATGGGCCTGTAGTTATTTAGGACTCCACAGTCCAAATGTGATTTCTTCAACAGCGGTTTCACAACAGCGGTTTTAAAGGCATCAGGAAAAACCCCAGTCTCAAGTAATGTATTAATGATTTTCAGAGCAGAGTTTGAAACACTATTGAAAACCCTCTTAAAAAATGTAGTGGGGACAGGGTCAAGAGAGCAGGTGGAAGATTTACTCTCTATTACAATCTTATTAAGTTCTGCAACAGAAATACTAGAAAAAGCCCTCATGGATGTTTGACTTTTACAAGGTTGGTTATTGACATTATTGAAATTACCAGCACCTGAAACGATACTAGCCCTGATAGTTGTGATTTTGTTTTGAAAAAAGTTAGCAAATTCCTCACATTTTGCATCAGAGGCTTGGCTTAAAATGTCAGAGACAGGGGCAGGATTCAGAAGTTGGTCCATGGTGGAAAACAGTATTCTAGGATCACTCCCGCTCTCTGTAATGATCTTTGAAGAATAGGCTTTTCTTGCAGCACGTACAGCATTGTTATATGCAGTTAAGGATTCTTTATAAATGCTACGATGGACCTCAAGTCCAGATTTTCTCCACTTCCTTTCTGCTGCTTTACATGTTCTCTTGAGCTCACGGACAGAGTTATTTATCCATGGTTATATTTTGTCACTTAACCTCTTTTTGACCTTGAGTGGGGCCACTTTGTTCAGTGTATTACTAATTGAAAAGCATCAACCATTTCATGTACTGAGCAGCTTAGATGACATGAGTCCAGTTCTCTTACAAGCTCTGAGAACTCAAGTTCTGCTATTGCATCTAGGAACCGCTTTTGAGCAACAATTTCTTTCATGTTCCTGGTTACAATCAAATGAGCATCAAATAATACACAGTAGTGGTCGGAAACAGAGACATGAGACACTGATACATTGTCAATCATTAACCCTTTCATCACAACCAGGTCGAGTGTGTTACCATGTTGAGTTAGTTCTAAACTGTCCAGCAGGTTGATGAATTCCATAGCCTTCGAATCAGACATATTTATGTGGATGTTTAGATCACCATTCAAAATTATTCTATCATATCTGGTGATAATAAGTGATGCCAATTCAGAGAATTCTGGGAGAAAAAATGGTAGTTGCCTAGGTGGCCGATAGTGTTAAAATAAGTACTGGAGCTTCAGGCTTGAGGACAAAGGCCAGATATTCAAAAGACGTAAACTCTCCTAGGTCAACCTTTGTACAGTTAAACTGATCTGAGTAGATTGCCGCTATTCCACCCCCTCGTCTGCCCTGTCTAACTGACTGATAGAAGTTGTAATTTGGAGGACATGCTTCAATAAGTGTAGCATTGCTATTTTCATCTAACCAAGTTTCTGTTAAAAACATGAAATCAAGTTTAAAATCAACAATAAGACCATTCATTAAAAATTATTTGTTTTTTAGTGACCTAACATTTAGTAAAGCTAATTTTGAAGTTTTGACAGGGCCTGAACCCGATTTTGAGTGATGAGGGACACATATCCAATTGTCAAGTTGTTTCACTCTTATCAAATTTGATAAGTTTGCAGCATGGAGAGGGTACGTCTTGCTTATTCTACTGCTAGTCAAAACAGGAATGGGTAAAGTTACAGGCACTGACGTAAAAACTCTTAAAGGTTGTGATCCAGCAATACGTGTACTGGGTCCCAGCTTGATATGGGAAATTTCATATAGTACCAGCTACACTGTAGCAGGGACCCCAAGGCCATCAGTTGTTTGCTTCTCTGGTGTTGATATCAGCAACGCTGGTGTGACACAGTGCGCTTGGCGCCTCCAGGATGGATGAAGGTTGAGGGGGGCAGGGAGGGGGAGGACATCTGGGAGTTGAAGAGGGGGAGCATGGGCGAGGAGGACGAGGGGGGAGAATTAAAGAGCGGGGCATTGGGGGTGGTGGAGCCTGTGGGCTGGCTAGGACGGTGCGGGGAAGAGGTTGAGGGGTCAGTTTAAGTCCAGCATTCACCAGTTCTTCCATCTTATCTGTGAATCCTAACAGAGGGGAGGCGGGGGAGGAACAGAGAGCTCCCAACTGAGGCTGGGACTGGGGCTGCGGTGAGAGTGACTGGTCATCTATGGGTTGCTGTTGAAGTTGGGACTGAAGTGTGTCAGAGTTGAGTGCATCCGGGAGGGGGGCAGATGGGTGATGAAGGGAGTAGAGGAGATTGTCGGTTAGTAGTTTCACTCCAGACCCGTTTAGATAGTGGCCATCTGCTCTGAAGAGGTCTCTACGCCCCCAGAACAGGTTAAAGTTATCAAGGAAGGGGCGCCCTGGTGGCTCACCGAGTAGGGCGCGTACCATTTGGCTCAGACCTTCCCGTAGCAACCCGGGTTCGAATCCGACCCGTGCTCCTTTGCTGCATGTCCTCCCCTCGCTCTTTCTCCCATACCTTCCTGTCTCTCTCTCACTATATCTCTCGAATAAAGCATAAAATGCCAAAAATAAAATCTTTAAAAAAAAAAAAAAAAAAGTTATCAAGGAAGTTCAGTCCTTTTAAATTGCAGGTTTTGGACAGCTAAACTTATTGATTCCTCTGTCAGCTGTTGGTAATGGCCCACTGATAAAGGATTGAATCTCTAGTTTGCCAAGTCTGTTAAAAAGTTCAGTGAAATCCAGCTTCAACAGTTCCGACTGCTCTCTGCAAATATCATTTGTCCCCACATGTACAATGATTTGATTCATTTCTGGGTGGTCAGACGGTACTTGGGGGATTTTTTCACTGATGTCACAGACCATTGCACTTGGAAAACAACATGTTTTGATCATCTTACCACTTATGTTTCTGATAGCGGCGTCTCTAACAATGAGAATGTCTGGCACAGGTGTCTGCTCCACTGGGGGGCCGGGCTTCTTGTCCGTCTAAGCCTTTGACTTTAACCCTTTATCTGTGCGCACCTTAGTCTGTCGCCGTTCTTCCTTGTGCAAATGATCAATAGTGGTCGGCATTTCTGATTCACACAGATTCAATAGTGGTTCAAATCTATTTTCCAGCCGTAGTGTCGGGGATGACTGCTGTCTCTTATTTGCATTAGTCTGCTGTCTATTTGTGTGTTTATTTTTGGGCTTTGCACCCAGCGTATACCAGTGGGTAGCAGACTCAGTCTGTTCAGTTAGTTTCTTTGGTACTGGTTCAGGTTTACCAAGTTTTGGGAAGGTTATGGTATCATTCAAATCTGGCACTTCATTAGCACTGAGCCTGAGTTCTAGGCTGTTTTAACTCACCGACTGAAGATATTGGAAGTGTGTCATGCAGTTCTGTCATTTTCCAGTGCAAAAATTCTGGTTTCTAGCAGAGCATCGTGTATTCCCGGATGGTGAAAAAGTTTTAAAAACACGTTAATCCTGTAGAATTAGTAGTTAACAGGAACTCCCACTCATTTTTGTGCATTGCAGCTGGAAAAACAGGAAAATATTGCAGAAAAATAGATAAGCAGGCAGGAGCAAAGCAGAGAGCGTCTATTCCTGCAGGGACTTCTTAGTGTATTTATAGTACTCAATAGTGAGTTTATACTACAGAGACCATACTTAATATTTCTCCTATGATATAACTATAGGTTTAGCTCTTTCCTTTCTAAAGCAATATTGGGTGCCAGGTACTAAGAGCATTCATGCTATTTGTTTTTCAGGTATCTCTGCGTTACCACATGCATCTGTTCAGGACGTGGAAGCAGACGGACCAGATAGTGAGACTGCAGATTCCCCTGCCAGTACACACCGTACACAACCACCAGACCCTCTCCATAAACTTCCTCAGCAAGGCCACCAACAAAGAGACTATGGTGTAGCCCGAGTCTACAGTCTACCACACTGTATATACCTCAAACACAAGGGAAGAAGGCAGCAATAAAGAGGAAAGATACATTTTGATTTGGAGCGCACTTCTTCATCCGAACGCGTCGTTGGAATTCGAGCCAAAGGAGTTGGAAATATTACTAGAGGATATTTAAGTAAAATACACCAGCCTTTTAGAGTGTCTTTTTTCTAACAAACTTTTGTTTCATGAATCAAGCAATGAGAGATTGTGTCGAAGGAGAGAATGTTCTTTGACTTCACTGCCAACTACAACCTTTAAAAAGGGACGAAGGACTAAAAACAAGTCTTACTGTGAAGAAAAACTGCTAGAAACTGTGATATGAGATTATCATGTGACACCGTCTCCAAGTCAGAAGATTGTCCCCTTGAAAAGTGTGGACATTTTCAAAAATGTAGTCCTGGAACCTGCTTTAGAGTCCACCATGACAATCAGTATTATCATTTCCAGGGGGAGAAGACAATGAAGCGAGAGCTAATCTTGCTCTGACGATCCTGTTATTTTTTTCCATTGATACTGCATCAGCTGTTTCACATGAATTAAGTTCAAGATTTCCTTTCAGTGAACGCTTCCACCAAATGAAAATCTGTCCTAACTAGGAAATTCTAGCATCTACAGTGCAAGGTGCTTGAAATGTAAAGACTGAAATAACAAAGTTGTACCAACTGTATTTGTTTAGAAAACTTTATTATGGAAACAATTTATTTATGTAGCTTAATTTCAACTGAGGCTTGAGAGCCTCTACATTCACACATACCCATTTAAATTAAATCAAGGCAAAGTTTACCTCTTTTCTCTTGTGCAGCTGGCATAAAAATCACAACAATGCTCAAGAAACCATGTCATCCACCGCTGCATGCTGTTCTCTGATGGTAAATCCATTACAGAGGAAGACACGCAATATAAACACCATTACTACAGCTGTCTATGTTGAGGCGGTAGACTGCAAACTGAGTGTTATTCACCTTCAGTGAGAAATTACAGTAAAATCTTGCAGTAAAAGATCAACTACTTCAACTTTATCATCCTCCACTGTGGATTTCCTAACTGGATGTTGAGCCTTTCAAAATGCAGCTCATCTTTCGACTGGCACAACAAAACTAGATCAACTATGACATGCAGTTTGTCGGAATAGTTTTAGTGAGACCGTCTTGTGATCTCCAAGTGCGGCAAAATGTTTGAATACATTTGAAATTTAGAAAACAAGGAAAGCAGCGAACAGCTCTGCGGCCTCAGCAGAAACTAACAGGTGCCGACTAGAGCGGGTACTCCACTTCAACACCCTATAAAGCTTAAAAAGCAAAGCAAAAATCATTTGCTGAATGAGGAATACTATTGAATGTGAGGCATCCTACGTCACAGTGGATCTCAAACAGGAATTCCGTGCCCTACGTTAGTTTGTCAGAGAGTTGGATCCAGACAGCAACAGGAGACCAATTTCCTCCGAGGCCACAGACAGTCCAGGTCTCCCAGGTAGAGATGGAGGTCAGTGAGGGGTGGAGGTGGAGGGGGGAATAACTTACATGACAGCACAGCTCGCCTCCTTGGACAGATCCTGAGAAAACACAACGGTGCTTAGTAAACACATTTAATGAACAGCCATCGTGGGACACATGCTGTCCTATCAGAGCAAATTAGTTCTTATGTAAGCGGTCGTTGACCATGCAGCCGAGGGAAAGCATGCCAAATAAGCAATTTTATGAGAGTGGGTTGCTATTGGGGGGGCAACAAACAAGATGCTGTTGTCATGTGGAAACCTCAGTAACTCCAAGTTAGGTGAATTTCATGTTTTCACTTCAATTGAAGTTCCTCGGTGAGTTGAGAAAATTCTATGACCTTTCAAAACATTGGATAAACTCAAAAATGCAATGAAAAGTTCTGGAGATTTTCACCTGACAATGGCAAAATGCAAAGTAGTTTATGCACCTCAAAAACTTGACTAGGTGCTTGATATAAATGGCAACGACAACCACACACTGGCTTGATGCACAGTTAGTGATTTATTCTGCAACGTTTCAACCGAACCAGTTCTTCAGCCATATCTGCCAAATATATTTGACTAGACTTGTTGAAACGCTTCTGAATACAGCACAAAAAGGCAGGCAGCAGCAAATCCAGCATCTTTTCAACAAGCAATGTATTTCAAAATTACATGTAGAGCAATGTGTAGGAAGTAAAAGCAGGTGAGCGGGGGGGGGGAAAAGCCCGGGCCTCAGCAGAGGGACCGCAGGACTCTCCTCACCTGCACTGCAGCAGGCTGCTTTCTCTGCACTTCAAGACACAGAACAACATTTCTTTTTTCTTCTCTTGGGCTTCAGCGTGTGCAGAGGACAGAGAGACAGCGAATGCAGGGGTCACTTTTCAGACACTGCAATATCTGTGCCCGTTTACTTAAAATGCACTTTACAGTTCATGTTGGGGTTATGGGCGGTTTTCGCGTGGCTTTGCGTGTGTGTTTACCTGTCTCCTGAAGTGTTGAATGTCACTGCCCGCGACACACTCTTCATCAAACTCTAGTTCGGTTTCCTCGCCACCTCTGCCCTGCATACACACCACCCTGCGCTCTGCCATCTCCTAAACGGTTTCAGATCACTCCTTGGTTAATTTCATCCAACATCTTAGCTAGCCAAGACATGAGGCAGTATCATTTTGTATTTATTGAGCTTGAAAGTGAAGCCTTGATATTTTGAATTTTAGTTGACTTAGCTTGCCTTGAAGCTAGGCTGTGTGCTTATAACAAGGGTTTGGCGATACAGGATTTTGAAGGTTGATACCAATACTTCTGGATAGTTGTGCCAATATTCCATAACTTTAAATATAACCATTCCCCCAAAAAATGGCAGGTAGAAGTGTCCCCCATCAGTTTAACCCTACTTGTTTCACCCACTGCAAAAAATGTCCATCCTAACAAGTCACTTAGTCTTGTCTTCAGTCTTAAAAAAATTATTTTCCTTAACAAGTGAAAATTCTGCCAACTAGGTGAGATAATTTCACTTGAGACAGGGCAGAATAAGGCAGATCATTCCACCTGTATAAAGAAAATGACACTTGATTCAAGACAATTCTTCAAATAAGTTGATTTACACTGGAAACAAGTAAAATGATCCTACTTGAATGGTGGATTTTTTTCACTTCTCTTGAGAAAAGTAAGATTTGAATGACTTAGAAGACTAGTGATTGTAGCAGTGTGTTTGGGTCTGTGTGGTTTCATTCTCTGAGATGCAGTTTGCTTTAGTTACCTCATGGTTGGGGTTCAGGAGGATCACCCTCACATCGGTGACAGGGCCCCAGCTCCTGTGGCCCTGGAGAACCAAGTCGTCAGGGCGGGCCTCCACCTCTGCACCTGCCGCCCAGATCTGACACACACACTTTAATTTATTCCTGCTCTATTAAGGCCCCAGTTAGGTTGCTTAGCTTGGTGGTGATTGAAATGTTTTAACCATAATAATATACTTTTGGTTTTGGAATACATACCCCTTGAAAATTTTACAGGAAAAAAAGTTGGGCCTGGCACATAAACACATTTCAATAATCTTGATACTTCAATCCTGCATTCAAAGGGTTCTGATAAACCAGGCTCTACTGCATAATATGGAGCTTGAGTATAGCAACTAGATATAACAATACTTTTATCATTATGTAACATAAACTACTCACAGTGAGTGTCTGCCCCCCAGCCAGTACACAGGTAGGGGGAATCTGGAAGGAGATGTCACCCGCATCTGGGTAAGTCCTCCGAACCGACCAGCCACCTAGTGGCTGTTCCTGGAAATGCAGGTATGAGAACACAGGTGAATGGGGGGTCAAACAGGCATCCAGAGAGGTTTCAATAAGCGGTGATTATCCTACCAGATAAAAATAATGCTAAGTAGAATTAATCATTAATGTTCTGAATTAATAATAACCATCTGTTTTAGATAAGTGCTATATAAATTATTAACTATACATCACTTATCTGAAATCAGAGCTCACATAGTGCTTCACAGGAAGGCATTAAAACAAAAAAGTAAGTCCAATAGATAAGATGAAGATAGTCTACAAAAATGCTGAAAGAAGGTTTAAAATACTGTATGCCACTGAATTAACGGTTTTATCTCTGCATCTTGGTACATAACTACCAACTGTGTCATGATAAAGTGAAATTGGGATTTAAATTAACTTAATATTTATTTGAATGATTTAGAGATGTGAGACCATTTTCAGCATAACTGTATTGCAGTAGTGCTGCTGAAGACACACACCCAAAAGACAAACCGTTAACAGGGAACTCAGAATCTTACTGCCTCAGAGTTGTTCTTCAGTATGACATAGTTTCCATCCAGATCGACCTCCGCCACGCTCACTGCACCATGCTCTGTTGAGTGTGTGGACATCTTATAGGCGGGCGAGCTGCCGGAGGCGCCCTCGTGTTTGCGTTTCTTCCCTTTTAGCCTGCGAACGCCGTGTTCGTGTGTTCGAGACACCGCTGTCCGCTGAGAGGGGCTGGGTGACAGGTGCAATCTGGAAAACAAGAGCGGAGATGGATTAGAACTACTAGGTCCAGACTGCCTGCCACACTGTGACCTCCTTTCCGCTTGCATTAACCTGCATCCAGACAGACCAAAAACACATAAAACCCAGGTGTAAATACACCCAAGACACATTGAAGATCCATCCAAACCACCTCCGGAGGCGGTCAGAAACACATTTGGCCTCATTAACAACCAAGTGCAAATGCAATGTGTCTCCAATCGACATACAGGATGTATATAAACAACAGATCTAACCAAGAAACGCACACGAATCAAACAGGTGGCAAGCAGCTCAGATAGTAACATCCTTAGAAATAAAGAAAAATGGCTTGTCAGGATACTCAAGACCAGTGGCGGACTGGCCACCGGGAGGACCGGGACAATTCCCAGTGGGCCGCTCGCTTTATGGGCCGGTGGCCATGGCACTTTGAGCCGCCTATTTCATAAATGAGAGAGAAAGAGAGAGAGCGAGAGAGAGAGAGAGAGCACAAGTGGTGAGCGATGCCCCCACCCCTCGCGAACGGAGTGTCAGAGGAGCCGATCAGCGCGATCAGACAGTAGTATTTTGGAGAAAAACTTAACAAAATGGAAAGGAATCCTTCCGAAAAACGAAAAGGTGGGGCAGAGAAATTGAGGAATAAAAAAATGAAGACCCGTGAAGCTGAGGCATAAAAAATGAGGGGTGTGCCTTGTCCCAAAACAAGACACACAGATGTGTGAAAATGACATCCTTCTTCATGCTGAATAAAATGGAGTAGAATAGAATACAACTTGTGTTACTTTTTGTAGGGAATGTCCTCCCATGTGGGTAATATTAATGTAAGGAATATGGGTCTTTTCACACAGTGGCACTCATTATGAAGAGTTATCAATTTTCAAGTGTCACAAATTGTAAGATAAATATTCCTACAATGTCTAAAAATCTGTCTCATAAACTTAACTATCAATTGGAAATATTAACTAACAATTGAATCATTATTATTGAAATTTCAATATTAAGAGTTAATCTAAATTAAAATACAATATTATACCTTTGGTTACACTAAATTAACAATATTGATCATCATACTATACTTATAAGTAGTGACACTAAGTCTTGCTGTATTCATGTATGCGTCAACGGGGGGGGGGGGGGGGGATGGTGGAATATTCGCAGGCTGGATGTGGGCCGGTCTGGGTCAAAAAGTCCAGGGCCATTTTCTTGTCCCAGTCCGTCCCTGCTCAAGACAAGGTGTTTACTGTCAGTTTTAAAAGGAGATACATATGAGAGGAAGTGATGTGCAGCGGGAATCTGCATTTTAGGTGAACACGGATAGTGCGTTGCGCTAGTATGGTATGATGTGCGGGAACAGGTTTCTGACCGCTTCCATACCTCTGTTCCTCCACCTCCAGCATCTTCCTGTAGGCGTTGATCTCCATGTCCAGAGCCAGCTTGATGTCCAGCAGGTTCTCGTAGTCCTCCAGCTGGTTGAGCATCTGGCTGCGCATGGTCAGCAACTCCTGCTCCTTCTGACTGAGTTTGTGCTGCCAAACATCCCGCTCGCTGTCCAGAGTCCTCTCCAACTCCTGAACCCGGCCCTCCAGCGCCGCTTTCTGACAGAGGGAGGAAGGGGGCAAATAACATGAAGGGGTTTTTCTTGTTTTTATTCAAAGCTGCACGAGGCAACTTCGCATGTCGGCAGCTCCGAATGGCAGTGAGAGGTAACCGTTTTAAAAATCTCAACTTTAAAGCCCACAAATCACGTAATGCGATGTCAGTAAACCACACACAGTAAGTATGCGTTTACCAACCCGCATATCTGTGATGCTTTATACCAAAGGATACCAAAGGGACGAGAGAGGCAAAAGATCTAACGTTGGTGAGTCCAGCTTTCTCTCTTCATATGTGAATTATGTTTTTGGGGGATTGTGATGGACTCATTTCCACTCTAGCCCCCCCCCCCCTTCAGTCTGCCTACCCCTCTCTGGTACTGCTGGAGCTGGGAGCTGAGGGTTTCCACCCGGAGCTTGGTGGTTTCCAGTTCGTCTCTGGTGGCCGATGCAGTGTCATTCTTCTCCAACGCAGCCTGCTGGGCGTTCTCCAGCTGGAGTGCAGAGAGCATGCAATGCAAACACACAAACGCCCTTTGAATAGAACATTTAAAAGCATTCTAGCCTGCTATTGACAGACAAACATTGATGTGTATATTAAAAGGACACAGTCGTCGAAGCTGGAAATGTCTTGACACGCAATTTATTGCTCATCCTTGTGCATGAGCAACAAATCTAGGACTGAGTTGCCATGCTGCAGTAAATTTGCTGCTGCGTATTTTGTATATGTGTGTGTACCTTGACACTGTAGTTCCTCTCTAGGTCCTCTTTGTACTGTAGGATCTGTGCATCATGGTCCTGGCGGAGTTGTTGCATTGCCTCAGACAGTTTACTCTCAAACTCTCGTCGACTTCCCAAGTCCACCTCCACTAGACGGCTCTCGTGTCGGCTCCGGATCTCCAGGATCTCCTACAAGAACACACACGATATTGGTTTGGCATATCTAACTGTCAAATCTAACTGTGCAAGTTCTGCAGCAGCTATGGTGCCAGTCATGTTGAAAGATGTGTAGCTCTGTCTGCTTGTAGTCTAGTGAGGACCGGCCTGACTCTTGGTACAGTAAAGTTAGGACTTTTTGACAAAGTGAGGACTCCCTTAGCTTGTGTTCACTGTGAAATTTGTCCATTTTAGGGGTTAGATGTTAGAATTACAGTTAGGTTAAGGTTAACTATGTATTGCCAAGGTCAGGTCATTTGGCTAGAGTGAGATTTTCATGCCATGGGCTGTAACTTTCGCACGTGCATGTCTTAACCATAAATAATTTTTTTACTTAGCCTACAAATTCACAAACTACTGATTACTGGCTGTCACTTGTCCACACATTTCATACTTTTCCGATTTTATTTCGTCTGTCTGTGACATTTCCCCTCCTCCCCTTTCAGCCCTATTTCTCTACTGTACAATAATTAATATATTTTGCCTGAGCTGCTGGGAATTACAACACCTAAGCCATAACACTAATTACATTATGTACATTGTTTTACTCCAGATATCAGTAAAGTGTAGGCTACTCTCTATGCCATGTCTTTCCTTCCTCCTCTGTCTCCCTCTTTCCTTCTCTTCATTAGGATTTCTCCCTTTCTCCTCCACCTCCTCTTTATTAGGACTTCTCAGTTTCTCTCCACTCCTCCCATTCTCCTCTTAAAAAGTATTTCAGCAAACTCATGTGGAGTCGTGGTCACAGAAGTAATGGCTGAATATAATTTTTTTTCTACTTGCTTTCTAGGCCAGTGAGCTAGCTAGGGGGGCAGACTTGGTTCAAAACATTTTTTTTTTTAAATTCAAACCAGCTTTGTGGGAATAACCCGGTCCAGTTTGATTTTTAAATGTATCCTTTGACAAGATTCAAATATTTATTACGACACTATAGGCCTATTTAGCATAACATAGGCGTATTATCTTTTATCGTCCTAATAACAGTGCAGGAAAAAGTGCAAAGCAATGGTGTAATGTAGAGTAAAAATTGAGAGGGTATCCCTAACTTTAATAAACTCCATGACTATCACTAGCTAATATCAAGCCAAACTGCAGCTAGCTAAATAGAAAGCAGAATATTTAGCTCTTTCCTTTAGCCATCCCAGGAAGTTACTCCTCACCTGAGCAGAATCACCTGCTGCTCCTCCTATTAACAGTGTAGGAGAAGGTGCAAAGCAAGCAAGAAGCTGATAAAAGTATCCCTAAATTGAAATAAACAACAACCAGCTAACTGTATGAAGCCAAACTAACAGTAGCTAGCTAACATTAGCCAATATCAGGCAGAATTTTTAGCCATTTCCTTTGCCTTTCTCAGCTTCCTCCTCACCTGTCCAGGAACCAAACAATGTTGGAATCTGAACTACCATTTTAAAAGACTATCCCCCTCATACATACCGTGACTGTTAGCTCGAGAGCTGGTAAGCTAGCCTAAAAAATTACTGAACTATCAAACCAAATGCAGTATAAGTCAACTTACTTTTCTTGATTTGAAGAAATAATCGATTGTCTGCTGCCTTTATGCGGGCTTAAAGAACAATTTAACTACGTACCTCTTGAAGAATACTGTCTGCTAGCTAGCAGATGTGCTCAGAATACTCTATTCAGACTGAGTCTAGCTGTATTTTAAATGACCATTTATATACTGTGGCATGAGATTTGTTTGGGGTGCTTGAGAGTGAGACGCAGGCCGAAAGCGTGTGTCTCACTCCAAACACGTGACAGTTGGCAACCCTGTTACTGCTGAAACTTGGGGTATGAATGCCTGTGTGTGTTGTGGGTGTGTTACCTGCTCACTGATGTTCCTCTGGAGGTCAAGCTGTTCTTTGAGCGTTTGCGTCTGGTTCTCCAAGTCCACCCTCCTCAGCAGCTCAGAGTTCAGCTGGGTCTTTGTGTCCGCCAGAGCAGCCTCCATCTGGTGACCACACACACACACACAGGTTTAAAAACTGATTGGTTGATTTCACATTTTGTCCTGAGTGGGACCCATTTTGCATCTTTTTAGTTTCCCTGCAGAGACGTAACACATACCCCACCTAATATTCCCAAATAATCCTGTGTATTCCAAATATGTTCATGTAAACAATAACTTGTACAAACTGATCATGAGGAAACTGGGCATGAAAATAATCAGACAAAAATGTACATAATAATTGCTACTGAACTGATACAATGCATACACATTATAGCTAAAAGTGAATGGTCTGATAATGTAGGTTGTTCCAAATGTAGGTTAACCATTTTGTCTTCAGCCCTAGTCTCTACTCCAAAACACTCTGAGTTGTAACCTGTTAGCTAGCTAACTAGCTAGCAGGTTAGTAAGTCTAGTCTACATAGCCTTAGAGACTGGTCTTAGATTCTCAGGTTAGACTAGTCTAATTAAGACTGCCTGTTACATAAATATTAAGACTGACTTATTGTGAGGTAGGAAAGTCAGCCACCCTTCCGTTCATACATTGTCCAGCTGGCCCTGGAGGTCAGCAACGTCGTCGCTCAGATTCCTGTTCTCTGCTAGCAGCTTGGTGTACTCGAGATCCTTGGAGCTCAGGGCCGCCTCGACGTTCCTCCACTGGTCCAATGCATTAGCCAGGTCAGCCTCCCTCTTCTGGCTCCTAGTGAGGGGGAAAACAACCATCAACAAATAGTGTTCACCACAGTAGGAGACTTGACCCCCTATATGTGCTGTTCTCTCTCATATGGGCAGATCATCACACCAAAGTCCATTCAAAAATCTGGCAGTTTAACGCTGCCTTGCTCATTGACAAGGTACATACGTGGAAGAACGTCACTTAAGACCTTTTAAGATTTGTTAGGAACCACTCCTCAATTCGGCACACATCTAATCCACTAATCAGCACTTATTTCAATGACATTAAAACTTTAAAGAATTGGTTCACAATCTTTTCCCAACTAACTACTCAGTGATGAGCAGCGTGGTGGATCACTTACATGCTAACAATTCAGATGGGGTCTTAAGTCATGTTCTATCACCTGATGCATTGTTTCCAATAAACACGGTGTGTTTAAATTGCCAGAATGTTGAATGAAATTTTGGCATGATGTGCTCTCCATAGTCCATACAAGAGTGAACTGCACATATCAGGACAAAAGAGACTATCCACCTGATCAATCGTTTATGCATGCTTCTTCTATGCAATCTATCAGCCAAGATAACTTAGATTTTCTACTTTACATCCATATATTGTTGCTGTTTCACAATGATTTGGAATTGCAACTGCAGTGATTAAATATTTTCTATAGAAAAGGACAAAACACACTCATCCCAATCCTCAACAACAGGTTCCCAGCAGAATCCAAAACATGAATGAAACTGATATGAGTCCCCACTGTTATCTGCTCCCAAGGTGTCTAAATTTAGTAACACCTATACATAGGTGATGTTTCGAGTGTCTTGCCAGCTTGATGAAACATTTTCAACATGTGCCAGACCATGTTAGCTCTTTATTACATTGAAAAATGTGAAATAAAAAATGTGATATATAAGGCAGGGCTAACAATATGTTTCTATGGTCTTGAACAATTTGGCTAGAATTTGTGTATATAATCATGTCTCCAAAGACTCCAAAGACCCCAAAGACCAGGCCAAAGACTTTTGATGTCATCAAGTCAAATGCCAAGGACCTAAAGAAAAATCACTAATAGTCCTATAGGGACTTCAAGTGTATCTGTGGTATTCACTAGTGAGTTTAGCCATAGCCTCTACTCCTTAAACCTTTATGGCATTTATTTTCTCCTATACCATCTATATAATATTCCTATAGGATATTTTATATAGTTTATAGTTATGGTGGTGCTACTTTGACAGAGATTGGAGACCAAGGTTATGGACCACTTGATACTACCCAAGCTAGTTCAGCTTTTCGTATTGATTCTACATGGAGCTGTTCAGGGTTGTGCCTGAATTCCCAGTCTTGATGATGCTCTGGTTCCTAGCTGTGGAAGAGAGTTGCTCATGTTCAAATATTGACTGAAGTGTTGCAGGTCAGGAATAACATAATAATGTAAAGTGACTGTGTTGAGGTAAACTTGTCTTATCCCAGTAGGCTAGTAGTAATATGAAGAGAGCCATTACTTTTAATGTTAATTTAATGTTGCCTTGCTTGTCAGCAATAATATAAACCCCTTACAATAAGACTCAACATCTGAACATATAGAAGCCACATTTTCAATTCGGCACAGATCAATCAAACACCACTAAAAGAAAATGTCTTTTTTTCTTTAGAACGGGCAAGCCTGTTATTCTACCCATCAAAATACACCTCTGAGGCCAGCAACGAGCTGTGTAAACCAAATATAAATATGGAAATTATATTGAAATGCATGCCGCTTGGTGTACTGGATGCATGCCGAAATAAAGTGTGCGTCCCAAGACTTTTGTAAATGTTTTAATTCATGCTCTACCATGTGTGTGCGTTTAAGCAAAGCACCATTAAATAGTCAAGATTTCTTTCAATCAGTCTGGCGTAACATTCTCTCCGTAGAGCAGCGGTATGTTTCGGGGCTAACTTAACCAGAACTACCTGGCTTGAAGTTTCCTGTGCTCCTCGCAGAGACTCCCATAGTCGATCTGCAGGCGGGCCCTCTCCCCGGCCAGGCCGTCCAGGGACTTCCTGACGTCGGCCAACTCCACCTCGTACAGCCGCCGCACGTTGCCCATCTCCCGGCTCTTGGACTCATCTTGCTCCTCCAGCTGGATCAGTATGGAAGACCTCTCGCTCTCCAGCTCCTGGACGCGCTGAATGTAGTTGGCGAGGCGGTCGTTGAGGTGCCGGAGCTCGTCTTTCACCTGCATGCGGGACAGGGTGGTCGGGCTGGTGGCGGACGCAGGCAGGCCGGCGGCCACGGTGCAGCGGCGGCTGGCGGAGCGGCTGGAGCGGCTGCCGGAGGCGGCCGGGGTGGAGGTGGCAGAGGCCATGGTGGTGGTGCTGGTGTTGCTGGGTCGGGTACACCTGCAGTTCACCAATCAATCCAAACGTTTCAAAAGTATACAAAGCGACGGGCTCCAGCAGTCAGCTACATCCACCCCGATCAAACACAAAGGAGGGGTACAGGAACGCTTAAAATGATTTAAAAGTCAAATGGAAGCAATCCAGTAAAGTTAATCAATCATCACTGCGCATGGCGAACGTGGATCCGACCGTCTATAGTTGGAAGTGGGCGTTTTCAAACACGGCAAGGCAAATCCAGGCCACACCATGGATGTATTAGGGCCACACGGCTGAAATGAATCAGTATTAAGTTTATTTGACGAGTTGACGCACTGAGAAGATGGGAAGAGCAACATCAGCGTCAAGCCGCCCAGAATAAAACAGAAAACTTCCGGGGTAAACCATCAAAGTAAAAGCCGTGTTGACGCGCGTTTAAACGTTTTTGTGTAATACAAAGTACCAAGGTAATAAATGAATTATGCATTTAAGGAGGAATCTGCAGTAAATATTTTTTTTTTTTGCAAATATAGCAAGATGTCATACATAGTGTAGGGCTGCAAAAAATTACAAAAAAGACTCAATAACAAAACTTATGCCAGACAACTTGGAAGGATGTGTGGCAAAACTGTTTCTAACGGCTATAGGATGGAGCAGACTTAGCACCCAGGTAACTAAGCTTCCATTATATTGCTTTTAGGAATAATTATGCTGCTGATATGGATTAAAATTGACTCTTTTTTTTTTATAGCAGACATCCTTCCAAGTTTGTGCTTGAGTCTTTGCTTGTGAAATTCCTACAGCCTATTATATTATATAGATGACAATGACAGGGCATTTCACTGGTGCCTTATGCTGACTGATTTACAGGACAGTAGACATCCTTCTAAATGTTCTGGTAGTTCTTTTTTAATACTTGCATCAAATATCTTTTAGCCTTAAAATCTCCAGTCCATAAAGCACTCTGTCATCAGGGAATATCATGCACCATGACATAATATAATCTGAATTGAACATAACATAATCTGAATATATAAACAAAAATAAATGTATTTTCAGAAAGCCATTATTTTATGCTGTCAGCCCAAAAAGGTAGTTCAATTCTATTAATAAAAGTGTAACCTAGTTTAACTCCATATTTAATGTGATGATTCATCTGAGTCGTTTTGATACAATATACTGGATGTTATTCTGTGCAGACCAATAGGCCTTAATTATTTTTTCCCCGCAAATGACAAACTGTATACCTTTATTTTGAAGGCAGAACTTCCGGTATTTTCCTGTTTACGTCTGTCCGGCTTGACTTAGCTGGGATTCTTGTATGGTATCAGCTGATACAGAGATGACTGGCCAAAACCCCAGAGCTGATGTCACTTATCACAAGACCACATTTAAAGGAAAAGCTACTATTTTCTCGTTTAATCCTTTTATTATAATAAAATCCCCCGCTATTAATATTAACACAGTCTGGGTCAGCAGCCACAAATAGCCTATTCATATGCATATGTTCCAAATGTGGATTCCCATATGCAACAACTATATGGCCGTACTATAGGCCTACACATATTATTTTGACATAAGTTTCAATATATATAGTAATCTCATGTGTACGTCGCTTTGGATAAAAGCGTCTGCCAAAAGGGAAATTGTAATTGTAATTGTAGTAAATATATTTATTAAGCTATTTCAAAATGCCAGTAAACGTATTTATGTATAATGTCTTAGATGAGAACACATTTTAAAATATCAGTAAATATTTATATGTATGTATAACTATATTCATGAATAATGTATCCTGGCATGAGATCATATTTCAAAACTCTTAGATGGCATATCCTGGGGTAAAATACATTTAAACTTATTCCATGTCAAAATTTATTTCTGTGCCATGTATGTAAATATACATCTAAATGCATGGAGAACATACAGTATGGAATTGGACATTTTTGTAATATTAACATATATTTCCCCCATATATGTGTGTATGTATAAAACATTCAATATTTTTTATATGGTTTCCATATATGTCAGTACATAACATATGCAAATACAATTCTTGGATTTTTATTAAATTATACAATTTATAAACTATTTTATTAAACTATAATCAGGATGGAGTAGTTTATAATCTTTATATCCGTGTGGATGGACATGAGGTCAAGTGTAAATTTCAGTTAGAAACTCATTAATTCATTTAAAATCTCCAAGTCAAATGTATGGAGTCATAATAATAAAAGTGATGATTTGGACCGGAGAATATGACTGAAAAGTGAGTCTGAATGGTTGATGAGGGAGTTTGGACAGCAGGGGGCGCCAGACCTCCATCACAGAGTCCATCAGGCTGAGCCTCTGCTCTCTCTCACACACACACACACACACACACACACACACACACACACACACACACACACACACAGCTGAGGGACTGAAACAGTCAGTTTTGGTCCAAATCTGCAGCCTGCTCAACCTGTCAGCACAGTGTCACTCTGCCAGTCAGTCAGTTGGTCAGTCGGTATTCACCAGCTGACTGACTTATACTTATAACAGTAAATTAATAATTCAGTCAGTCAGTTAGTGAGGATAAAAGTAAGTTAGTATAACAGTCAGTCAGCCAATATAACAGTCAGTCAATCTAATAGTCAGTCAATTAGTCAGTCAGTCAACCAGCCAGTCAATTAGTCAGCCAGTTAATTAGTCAGTCAATTAGTCAGTCAGTCAGTTAGTCAGTCAGTCAACCAGTCAGTCAATTAGTAAGGCTTACTATCTGACTGACTGACCTGTGACAGGTCACAGCCGGCCCTAAGCATTAGAGAGAGCGCAGGGGGCGCAAGCCAGAAAGTTTTTTTTTTTTTTTTTTTTTTTTAAGGCGCCCCCCAGATTATTGTTGTTTTTTTAGGAGCCCCCCAGGTAAGG
>NW_027282648.1:160000-275000 GCF_046629955.1 Centroberyx affinis
GATGGAGGTTCCTCTCTGCTACAGAAAAGCTACAATGAAATCAAACCTACATGTTATTTATTAATTTACTGTAGTTCATTTACAGCTTTTCTAAATTAATTTGTCACCTAAATTAATTTCATTAGTCTGGGTTTCAGTGGAGAGTTTTAGTGTCCCATGATGGTGTAAATGTTATGTTAACACATTGAATATCAGCACAAAATATCGGCTATTAGTGACGGCATTCAAAAACCCATATCAGTCGAAACCCTAATTTCTACACCCTATATAATGTATTCAGTGCCATTGACCGCCATAAATACACCAATCAGTCAGGCAAGGCCACTTAATAGACATGTAAAAGTGGCATATTTCAGAATAAAATGATCAATAAATAGGTATAAATTAATAGAATAAAATAAAATACCAATGATTTGCAGAGGCCAAACTCGCCAAGATAGGTGCTGTGATGAAACGGAGAGATCCTTCCTGATAGCCTTAAGCCTTCCTCCAGGGGGACAGAGGGAGAAATGTGAAGTGGCTGGCTGAGAGCGGTCTGTGTGCAGCTGGAAGGCTTTTCGTTTGCATTTTCTACCACTTTATTATTGCTCTACTGCTTTATTCTACTGTCCAATTCATTGTAAGTTGCTCTGGCTAAGGGCATCAGGTAAATGCCTGGTAAAATTGTAGCGAAGGTGGATATTTAGGTGCATGCTGGTGCACAAAGTTTGTGGTTGTGAGTAGGGGGTGCATCCATCGATCGGCCACCGATCATAATACTGATTGTAAACTTCCTAAATAGGTCATCTGTGATTGGCCGATCACCGTCTCGACTGCCTGGAAAAAGAAGTTTTCAAATTGCCGTATCAAGAAAGAGCCAGTTTGCAGCTGTGAGCACATCAGTAGCGTGGGCATGTCGTCCGCTTGGCAGTTCACTTCTGATTTTGTGTTCTGAATTTCACAGCCTCTGATCATAGATTAGAACCAGTTTAATATACTGGACAGAAGGCAGAGCCTGTGCTGCCGCAATGACAAACCTTTCATTCGCTACCAGTGTCAGCAGGTGAGTAAACACCTCAGTCATCAAGCGCACACTAACATGTAATTACTGATTGTTGCTGCTTGCTGTGCACTTTTACATGATGTTAGTGATGTTGTCAGTAGAAATTCTGGGTAAAATGCATCATTTCAGTATAGCGATTGGATCGGTTATCGGTCGATCACACTGTCAAAGAAATCGCCAATCGAATCGGCCTCAGAAAACCTGATCAGTTGTGACACTGCATGGCTTGCACGTGCACATCTGAAATAACATCTATATAACTTAGTAGTGCGTAAACTCATTTATGTTTCTACCCAGTAAGCGTCTGACAGATGGCAGCTTGCAGGAAGTGGCCAAGTTCAACAAGCACAATAGTTTCACAATATGATTATGGCACGGCGAAAACTCATATGAAAACAGCTTTGGGAACTGTTCTGAACTCATATCAGCTATGAACGTCATCTCAGCTTTCATTCTGGCGTTGTATTTATACAGGTTTTCCAGGCTGTCATATCTGTTCAACGTCTTGATGTTGGCTGGGTATGATTATGCTTTATAGATGATGGTACAGAGTGGCATGCAAATGAAACCGCCTCTCCTCTCTTCTCGTCTTGTTTTTTAACCTTTAGCAGCTCATCTGTCTTTGCGCCGGCCCCCTCGCTTGATTCATGTCAGCAGGAGCCGTACATGCGAGGCCCTTAGAAGGGATATAAAGGGATATCGGTGAATGAAAAGCCACTGGTGTGAAGGGGGATAGACAGGTGTTTCTATTAAGGCTTTCCCACCCTGCCTTCACCTGCTTTCCAATTAGTTTCTCTCTCTCTCTCTCTCTCTCTCTCTCTCTCTCTCTCTCTCTCTCTCTCTCTCTCTCTCTCTCTCTCTCTCTCTCTCTCTCTCTCTCTCTCTCTCTCTCTCTCTCTCTCTCTCTCTCTCTCTCTCTCTCTCACACTCACACACTCACTCACACACACACACACACACACACACACACACACACACACACACACACACCCTGTGGATCAGTCCCGATCTGTAAGCAGAAGAAGAAAAGTCCTCTTAAGCCGTGTATGTATGTGTGTGTGTGTGTCTGAATCTGTGCGTGTGACTGCAGATGTATGTGCGTGTGTTTTATAAGTGTGTGTGTGTGTGTGTGCATTTGTGTGTATGTGTGTGTGCATGCGCAATTATCCAATACTCAACATAGTAACTGCAACAATGTAATTTGACATGTTATTTAATATGGGAGGGGCACACAATCATTCCTTCCTTCATTCATGGTTAATTTCTTCTCTCAGATGCCACTGAAAGAGAACAAAGAGAGAGAGAGAGAGAGAGAGAGAGAGACGGAGAGAGAGAGATTGTAGTATTAATGCAGGTTCAGTATCGCCTGAGCATGCATGTGTCAGCAGATGTGATATCCAAATTAATTTGTATCCATGCTGACTGTGTATCAAGTCCAACTGATTCCTCCTTTTGAGCTCTTGCACCATCTGCCTCTTTATCTCATTCTGATTATGAATGAACAGAAACACACCAGCACACTTGACTCTGCACAATGTAATAAAAAGGTTTCACAGCCTCTGTTCACACGGCTGTGAAAACACTGCTGCTGACAGTATCTCAGCTCACAGCGACAGGCCTGCACAGCATGAATGGTGGAGTTAGACCAATATAGGGGACCAATATTGGCCTTTTATTAAAAATCAGATCTGGTCCAGTCAGTGTCGTCCACCTGATATGATGCAGATTCCATATTAGGCTTGGCCCGATATTTGATAATATCGAATATGGCGATATCCCCCTTTTCAAACCTTTCTCTACCCCACTGGGCTGCGGCACCATGTGTTCCTTAGATCACAATTGTTCAAACTTTTAAACCTATAAACCTATAATACTAGTGGTAGGATATAAAAAAAAAAAATCATAGTGGTAGTGAAAAATTTGCCATTTTACTTCAAGTGGGTTCCACAATCAACCTGTTGAATGAGCAAATTACACCAAATGGCCATTGTTTCCTCCAGTGCTCCAAGGCTATTAATAGGCTAATAATAATAATGATTATTATTAATATCCTAGAAATTTTATGTCATTTAGAAAAAAAAAAACAGAAAAAAGTAAAAAAATAAAAAATTGAATGACAATAATATCGTATATTCTGATGGACGGTATCGCAATATTACATTTTGGATATTGCCCGAGCTTATTCCATATTTATTGTGGAATTGATTAATACTACACTGGTTGTCAATGGAAAACCCTAAGCCTTGATTCAAAAATATTTTGATGTTGTTGTTATCATCATCATCCAGACTTTTTAGTCTGGATGATGATGTCCCACAATGGTCTTAATGTTGTTTCAGAGGCTTTTCCACCCTGACAAGAATAAAAAACGTGTGAATACTTGTATTTTCTTTGAATTTCTTTGGTAAACTTTTAAGATATTGAATATGGGCACAAAACATTGCCTATCAGTAACCTCAATTCAAAAGCTCTGGTCTTGTAATGCGGAATTGGTTCGTTAGAGAGACAGGCACAGTCTCCCACTGCATAAAGTGCATAAATTGGTTGAATGAAGAGCACTCAATTTTTCTCATATTACAGAAAATGCTTCCACTTCCTGAGGCTGTATAAATGTGTGGCTGGGCAAACCGCGCATGCTTCACCTGCATATTTGTATATTGAAATATATAAGGTCTGCTTAGCAGGGCAATGAGAAAACTTGTCCGGATGGATACAAATATCCTGACTTGATGAGGCGCTTGATGTCTCTAATATTACATTAATGTGTGGCTGGGAAAATCAGGCACGTTTCAACTGTATTTGAAACTACAGTATATTGCAATATATTATCGCCCTGCTGTGGAGGGCAATGAGAAAAGTTGCCGTTAGATTCTATTTATATCTACCGTCTGAAAAGTTGAATGTATCACCGCGACTTCACGCGTTAAATTGAGAGGTGAAGGAATGTTTTGGGCACAGTGGACAATAGAGGAATGATTCGGGGTAGATGAGATGGGCGGGGGTGTGTGTGTGTGTGTGTGTGTGTGTGTGTGTGTGTGTGTGGGGTGTGTGTGTGTGGGGGGGGGGGTGCAGGGTGTACGCTTGGCTAGCTGCATGGATTATCACAAGCAGATGTGGGATTAGAATCACGCCTGATTGCCTTTTATTGTCAGGGTGTTTTTCTAGACGTGCTGCAAGATTTAGAGCTCGCTTTTCATTGACCTCGGCCGTCCGTTGTTCCTCTTTCCCTTTCTGTTTCTCTCCATCTTTTTCCTCCTCTTTCCCTGCCTTTTACTTTTTTCCCGGACTTGACCTAACGCGGCCGCTCCCTTCGCCTTTTTTGGGGGACAGAATTGCAAGCTTCGTGAGTTTCCTAAGCTTTCCTCAGTCGCCCTCCACACTGTACTGACGGAAGAAACATGGTGCGTTTAGAGGCAAAGATCCCGGTGACCGCTGTTAGCCGATTATACGCCGATTGTTCTTCACTTCTTTATTGTTCGACTTCCTTCCTGTATTAGCCGCATTCATCTAATATTGCGCAGCGCTTTGTTTTTGGCAATTAGAAACGGAATGGCGGAGAAATGCGGCAGAATAAAGAAGTCGGAGCTTGTTTACTGGCATTATCGCACAAAACAGAAGGCGGGGGGGAGCGGAGAAGTGAGGGATTGGGGCTGTGTGTGTGTGTGTGTGTGTGTGTGGGTGTGGGGGGGGGGTGTGGAGACAGTGATGGAGAGAGAAAAACAGAAAAAAGGGAGGAGAGGAGTGACAAAGTGAGAACTGCACTCCTCCGCCACCGCCGCCCGCCGTCTGTTTGTGCTCTCTTCCTGTTGGCCCCGGCCTGTAGGCTGCCTTCCTGGTGCCAGCCTCTTCCTGTCATCCTTCAGCCCAGTCGCAGCTGTTCAAACACCACCCCCATCTACTTGAGTCTCCCTTTTTCCCACCTCACCTTGCAGTCACACCCCCCCCCCCACCCCCCCACCCCCCACCCCACCCCTACCCCACACCTCCCACCTCCCATCCCCCCCTCACCGGCACCCTTCCTCTTTCCCCCCCGTACACAAAAACAACAACCGGACGAAAATCACCCAGCTTTTCCTTTCACCCTCCTCTGAAAACAGCATTGTCTGTGATGCCAACACGCTATGAGCTATGGCTTCGAGGAATGCAGTCGCAATTGCCATTGTGGGCAGAAAACAATGATAGAGTCGGGGAGGGACTGCGAAGAGCAGCCGGGGACTGCAGGGACAAAGGGACACAGAGAGAGATTGGGCTTTTACATTGTAGTGGTAAAAAGCTATTTTCCTGGGTCCGCTGACACGTTCTGTCAAGCTGTACAGCGTCGACTTGTGTAAATTGGATTTTCGAACTTTAAAAGGTACAACTTGTAGCATTTTTAAACATCAATATATGAAATGAATTGTGATACCTTGGTTAAAATGACCATAAACAAATTAGACTGTGGTAGAGATGATTGGTAGCCTCTATCTTACACCAGTGGTATCGTTAGTGCTAGTGTTTCTCAAAATTAAAACTACATTTCCCATAAACCCTGTTGCTTCCTGCCCCCCTCCCCCTCCCTGAAGAGGATCAACACGTTGGAAGTGATTTTCCCATCAGCCTTTCACTCCTTCCACCATCTGCCGTTGCCAGAAACTCTGAAAGCTTTTGCTTCATTTGCTCCGTTTGGAACAGAAGCCATCTCCCTGTTTTGTGCCATAAAGCAATCCAGTAGATTTCCCTGATGTCACACAGTGTAAAATGCAGTGTGGAGGCTAATAGAGGCTGCCTGTTTTCTTGGCCCTGGTCTTGTTTGTTTATAGTAATTATACTAATTAATGTGCCAATGATTTATTGATGTTAGAATGGTACACGCATCACCTTTAAAGATCAGACATTTGTAGTCCACATGCACATTAGGAGGTCACAAGATGGTTTTACTCAAACTATTCCCACAAATGGCACGTTATTAAGCTCTAGTTTCGCTGTTCCAATTAAAAAAAAAAAAGAGCTGAAGAGTGGCAGATGGCAAAAAGTTGAAGTATTAGAACTTTTACTGCAGCTTTTTCTGCTGTTGCAGTCAATTTTACCATCATCATTAACACCACTATACGTTTGCCTCCGCTTTTTCAGTGAACTTTCACAAATTTGAGTCCATTAGATCCTCGCGGGCGATAGTGCCAAAGCCGGGGCCGGGCTCTCGATGTCAATCACCCCCCCCCCCCCCCCCCACGCTCTCAGAGGCAGCTCTGTACAAAGGAAACCCAAACCCAGACGAGGACCGATTAAGATATCCATCTGGAATAATGTAATTTTGACCATGTGGCCTGCCGAGTGGGGCGAACCCCACCGCTGTTATCGGCGTTGTCATTATTTATTCACAGTTTGGTCCATGTTTATTATTCAGTAGTGGATTCATTACGGCTGGAATGTAGTTATCTTTTCGCGTCTTTCTGGTGCATTGGGATTCTGGGGTTTATTATTATTTGAGCCCTGCTCGCCACCTCCTTTCCCCCTCTTTCTCTCCTTCCTTCCTGGCCAGGAGGAACAAGAGCCGTTTTCATGTGTGGCTTTATTAAATTTCATTTAGTTCTTTACCTTTGCCATTAACTTGTTAACCTGTAATGTCTCCTGACCGCTCTCTGCTCCCCCTGTCTTGGATTTATCTCTCCTAGAGGAGCAACTAGTAAGCAGCTGCTCGCAGTGTTACAGATAAAGGCTTAAATCAGTGGAGCACGTGAATGTGTTTAAGTAAGAATGGGAGGCTCTAGAGAGCGGCAGGCTAATGTTAAAATAAGGTTTAATAAAACACATGTGGCAGAGGGATGGCTAGGCCGGAGTCATTGTGCTGAAATGTCTGTCTCTCTTCCTCTGTTTCTGCAGCTAGTAAACTGCGCTAGTCTCTCAACATGATGCAAATATTATCAATAGAAATTCTTCTGGTGGTCTGACATCCAACTACTAATTGTGGTCACCTCAGTTCTTTGATATTATTTGATTTCCCCAACATTTTTTAGGATATCTCCATTGAATACTATGTAGGATTTTCTGAAAGATCCAGTGGGCAGGACTCAAGTTCGGGGACTCTTCTTGTAGAGAGACGACTACTCTCTCAGAGTGAATTCCTGACCTGTTTATCTCTCACGCTCTCACACACTCACACACACACACACACACACACACACAAACACACGAACACACGAACATGCACAGATCCACCTCCAGCTCAGGTTCAATGTCAGCGCTGGTATTTCAGCCAAAGGTGAGAAGTGAAAAGATCACTTTATGTCCACACACACCGCACAGCCAGGCAGTCCCCGGTCACCTCTTCACCCCTCACAGCCACTGCATACATGGTTCATGTGTGTGTGTGTGTGAGCGCGTGTGCATGTGTGTGTGTGTGCAGAGAGAGAGAGCGAGAGAGAGAGAGAGAGAGAGGAGCAGGTCTGAGGCATGCCTGAAAAGCTCTTTCATAGACATGGACAGTGTGGCCATTCACTCCAACCCGTTAGCTCTGTTTCTGCCCTGCTCTGGGGCTCTGCCAATCAGCTGGCTGGAATCTGTGGCTCTCCTCTTCCTCATCCTCTCATTTTTCTATTTATTCTCCCTCATTCCCTCTCCTCTCTCCCCTCTGTGGCTTTTCCCCCTCTCTCTCCCCCTCTCTCTCTCCCTCTCTCTCTCGCTCTCTCTCTCTCTCTCTCTGCTTTTTTTATCCTCTCTCACCCCCATCGCTGACCTCTGTCTGTTTACCCTGAGCGGTGTTTGTTGTCTGTGTGGAGTAGTAAAAGCACTCCAGCTCGCCCTCATAAAAGGCCCAACCTCCCCGGACCTCTCTATTACTACATGCAACGGGTGACGGGTGTCACACGCCATTAAACCCCCTCCTCATTGGACGGCACAGCCCATTATAGCCTGCTTTCATTGGACGGTTTCTTATAACAGCTATCCATCACCGCTGAGACGGTGAGCTGAAGAAGCGTTACTGTGGTGATGGGAAGAGGAAATGTTCCTTTGCTGATGGTGTGTGTGTGTGTGTGTGTGTGTGTGTGTGTGTGTGTGTGTGTGTGTGTGTGTGTGTGTGTGTGTGTGTGTGTGTGTGTGTGTGTGTGTGTGTGTGTGTGTGTGTGTGTGTGTGTGTGTGTGTGTGTGTGTGTGTGTGTGTGTGTGTGTGTGTGTGTGTGTGTGTGTGTGTGTGTGTGTGTGTGTGTGTGTGTGTGTGTGTGTGTTGCAGATTGCGGTCTCCTAGTCTCCAAAGAGATGGCTTGGAATGACTCGACATTCAAAAGGGCAGATGCCCAGACAGATGAGAATAAAAGATGATAAATGTCAACTAAAGTAGAACCAAAGTAATAATTTATTAACTCTATAATTAAGACGTATAGAGCAGTTCCATTAACCGGAGCAACTGTTACAGCCTACTCGTTAAACAAAACAGTGTAATACAAAATCATTTGGAGCATGGGCACTTTCTCCGGCTTCTCTTCCACTTGGCATTAACATGCATCTTGCATCTGGATTATGTCTAGATCTGATTTAGCTTTAACATTAAAATGTGTCTCTGGTATATACAGAATGAAATGCAATTTCTCTTTCCCTCACCAAAATGTAGATTCCTTCTGTAATATTTACATGTTTTACAATTGACAGTATACACCTTGTCTCGCTTGTTCCCCATCCATGAGTATCCTGACAATCTATTTTTGACGAGGATGCGACTATCTGATTTGCGTAATCCTCCTGCTTGGATCTGTATGCTTAAATTTATTTCTGTTTGCGGAGTTCCTGTATGTGGTATAGAGACGCACTGCATGCACACTTTGTTGTTAATGTGGCCAAATATGTCTCTGACCAGGTGATTGGAACTTCAGTGCATGTTGGGTACGTTTATACCTGGATTTTAAGCATTTTTGCTCCAGTTATAATCCGTTCACCCAGGATGCAGGTTAATGCCAGGTGGAAAGGTGGACTCTGACAGTGTCCAGGCATAGGTGCTGGTTGCATGCCTAAATCTGTGCATGTTCTCGAGAATTACGGGCTTCAAGTGTACAAAGATTTCCCAGGGTGAGCCTCCAGTGTAGTTCAATGCAACATTTATATGCTTCTTTGTTCTGAAAGTAGTGCAGGGATTGCAGGAAACTGGGTTTGGTTTCGCTGGGAGCCTCCACTCAAACATTAACAAACCTTAGCTGTCACTAACACTAAATGAATAGGAGTCATGCAGTAAGTGCAACCGCAATCTCGGTCTTAGTGAAAATTAAAACAGTTACCTCTCGCTGCTATTTGGGTCGGCCAATGTGCAAAATTGCCCAGTGCAGCTTTAAATTATCAGCAACAACTCTGAAACATGTTGCAACAATTACGCCTATGGTTCTCATCGGGCCAAAGAAGCATGGAAAAAACATATATCTTTACTGCAGTGAGAGGCGGCCTGAGCAGCAGTACATGAACTAGTTTTAACACATGGTGAAGTTCCTTATAGCTGTCCCTTAATACTACATTCACACTGAGACTACTTACAAGAACAGTGTTCAGGCGCTGTGAGTCGGAATGGTCATCTCGACCCTTCACCTCTTCTTGCTGTGATAAATTACCTCTTCTGAAGGCGGCTCATTCGCTCAGCACCACTTCCGTGTCTCTTGGGGGCAATTTGGCTGCTCTTAACTCCATTCTGATAAGTGAAAAACTCATAACTATGCTTATGGGAAAGAGGGTAGAGGAGAGCTTCCTACTAGAGACTGCTGTTTGCCTCAGATGGTAAATATTAGCCTACTTGGGGTTTGGCGATGGACCTGACTTCCTATAATTTCACAAGGACATACCTGTTGTCAAATGTAGGGAGTAATATATTCATTTCAGAAGAGACAATTTTCATCACAGAAGTCATTTTGTGGTCAAAACTATTAAAATGCAAGGGCAGGACAGAGCGACTTGCTGGATTTTGGTTTGTGGTTGACATTGCAGTATTTGTTTTGCTGTAAAATATGAAGTCAAATGCATCACTTACTAATTTCATGTATGTTAAGCATGAAAAAGCTGACCAGGAGCAACCAAAGTCTACAGAAAAACAGTTTATGAACGCTTCCAAGTTACTGCTTTGAATCGTCAAGTCGTTATTGCAACATTGGGAACCATTTAGCATTCTTGTGACCTGCAACATCAGCCTGATAAGATATTCCAGCAGGTTCAGCGGACTCAAAGTGGACCACATCGAGGGACCTGGCCTCAATTAATCCAACAACATATCTCCAGCACCCAGTGTCCCTTGTGTTCTATTTAGTGTGCTCTCTATAGAGCCCTCATATCTTCAAGGGTCTCTTAATTATCTCAGGAAGCAAGCTGTGTTTTGTTTCGTTTTAAGTGCGGGAGGTGGTGTAGAGGCACTGCAACACATGCACTCAAAATCACATACATGTACACAGACCCAGCCGTACACACACACACACACACACACACACACACACTGTACACACACGTTATCTCCTCTGCTGCTGGAAACAAAAGCTGTGACATCTAGTATGTGCAGACTGGAGCTTTAGTTGTCTTCATAGCTTTATAATATTAGCTTCCACCTCTCTTACCCCTTCCCTTTTTCACTGGGCTTCAGTGTAAATGACTTACTCCGCCCACTGAGGTTTAACTCAACCAATGAGAGCGTCTCTGCCTCCAGAGCAGCTCTGTCTCTGTGAAATACTTGTATAACTAAAACTCCAATCTGCTCCATTCACGGCTGTATCAGTCCAGAGTTCAGGTTACACACCAGGACCATCACCCATTGAGAAAAGCTCATTCATGGTTAAAAACAGCACCTGTTAACAATGACTTTTTGGCTCCTTGTATCTTCAGCAGATGCAGACACACGCACGCACACACACACACACACACACTCATACAAACACACTTGGAGCAGCAGTGTTGAACATGGATAAAATTGTGTTACTGCTCTACTCACTGCATCCATCTTAAGTTGTTTACTGACTGTAGTATTGGGTCTTAAAATCTTATTTTACCTGAAACAAGTGAAGAAATCTGCCAGTGGGGTGAGGTAATTTGAGAATTTTCTTGAATCAAGTGACTATCTGGATACTAGTGGAGTATCATTTGGAGCCTTATTTTGCCTTGTTTCAAGGTATTGACAGTCTTGTTTCTAGTAGAAATTTGAAATTATCTCACCCCATTGGCAGCTTTTTTTCCACTTGTTTTAAGAAAAATAAGAACTCTGGATGCAATTTTGCAGTGCTATTATAGGTATACAGAAGCTGACAGAAAATATTCTCTCCCTAAAACAAAGTAGAAAACATCTTCAGAGGACAGTACTGAGGTGAGAAGTGCAGCTGTATACTCCGGTGCTGGACTGGGTCTTTAGGGTCAAAATAGATCTTGTATATTTAGACACGATGAGATCAAAGCCTCTCATCCCACTCTGTCATACCTTCATACAGCCTCTATAATAAGAAAAGATTAGCTTACAGTAGCCGGCCTTGTACGCCGGATTAGGTAAACAACAAAAGAATCTGTGTGACCATTTTATGTGATGACAGAAAGGAAAGAAAAGCCATGTTCATTCTGTACAGGAAAAGAATAGAGGAAGCCAATTTGTTAGTGGCCCGTACTGTGGGACAGTGGGCTGCTATTGAAACATAGCTTTTAGATGTGCAAGTAAAAAGGGCATTTTTACATTTTTAAATTATAGTACAAGTCCTTGCAGGTGAGGAAAAAAAAACTGATGAACAAGTATGAGTTTGCAGTGCATTGATTCCCAATAGGAATCAGCAGTACAAGACACTCAAATAGGACAAAAACAGCACACCCCGAGGAGAGGAAACGTCAGCTTTGTCTAGGCTCCAAACACATTTTAAATCAACTTGATTTAAAATCAATCATCGTCCCTGTGTGGGCTTCCTCATTTAAGAGCCTCGCGCTACATTTTAAATTACCGAAGATCAAGGTAATTTAAATTGGGTAATTTAAATTGGCTAAAAAATCGGCGGGGGGGCGGAATTTCCAGCGAGGGTGGACCGAATCCTCGCTGGTGGACTTGACATGAAAGCATTTCAGAACCCCTGCTGTAGCGTCTGCGGCCAGACGGAGATGACTGGGATATCGTTTAGATCTCCCCCGTCCCTCTGTGTGTGTGGAAAAAAAAGGTAGAAAATCAAAGCGGAAAATCAAGTCACCGCCTTGATTTTCTGACACGCTGCACGAGGCTCTCGGTCGCGGATTTTACGACCGAGGAGTTCCTCTGATGCCGTTACAGCCTAATGCCTCCTGCTGTAGGTAACAGCCGCCTCCTGCGGTACGGTATGTCGTCCCCCCCGGGGGTGGGGTTGGGGTGCACTCTCCTGGTATTATCCCAGTATTGGCTCGTCTGAAGTGACCCAGTGATCCAGAGTGAACCGGCCGCCGCAGGGTGCTGGCAGGGTGAAGGCTGTCCTGACACTGTCCTTCCACTGGTGTGTAAACTCAATTAGGGGAGCCGCGTTACGGTGGGCTGCACCGCCACGACTCAGTAACTTCACAGCAGGACGACCTGACTCTGTGTGTGTGTGTGTGTGTGTGTGTGTGTGTGTGTGTGTGTGTGTGTATGTGTATGCCTGCATGTGTGTGTATGTAGATGTGTGGGGATGACTTGTGCCCACATAATATAAGTGCCAGTATCTATGGGTGATTGTATGTGTGTGTGTGCGTGTGTATGCGTGTATATGTGTGTATGTAGATGTGTGCAGATATGTACCCATATAATGTAAGTGCCAGTGTTTCTGTGTGAGTGTGTGTGTGTGTGCGTGTCTGTGTGTGTGTGTGTGTGCACGTTAGGGCAGAAGTGTGCTGGCATGAAACTATTATATGGCATGAAATGTCCATATAAGTGCTGGTGTCTATGGGTGATTGTGTGTGTGTGTGTGTGTTTCTGTGTGCGTGTGTGTGTATGTGTGTGTGTGTATGTTAGGGCAGACGTGTGCTGGCATGTAACTATGTCCATATAAGTGCTGGTGTCTATGGGTGTGTGTGTGCGTGTGTGTGTGTGTGTGTGTGTGGCCCGATATGGACATAGCCCTCTGTATGCGATGACAAATCACACTGCCGCGAGGCTCTATGCGGGGCTGCACATTATGTAGGGCAGTGGTCCAAACTCAGCCCCCATGTAGCGCTTGTACTCGATATTCCCTTTTTTTGCATTATCAGCAGCAGTGAAAAGAAATGGGAAGAACCTATTTGACTCACGCTCGCAGGGTATCTGCAGGTTTCAGAAAGCCAAATTAAAGACTCTTGAAGACCTATTTAATGCTGCCTGGAATACAATCCAAGACCAATTTAAAAACCTGAATAAAGTGACAAAGTTGGCAAAACCGGTCTCCTTCTGACTGAACACAGCTAATGAACGTTGTGAAGCTGTAAAAGGCAATTTAAGAAAAAAAGACACCGGGAAATTAACTGTTATGGAACATGAAGTTTAATTGTGTTTATTAGAGCAGATGTGATGAAAACAAATTGTACTATCTGTATTAATCTAAGAATAGACATGCATGTGGGTCAGACTTACTGTGACCAACTGGAAGTGCAAGTAATGTAATATGAATATAAAATAAAAATATAGCCGCAAGCGGTGATTGCGGGGTCCAAGCACAATTTGATAAGACAGACAGATAGACAAAACATTATAGAAGACACACAAAAACTGACATGTTGTGAAGATCGAACATGCAGGCTTTTGTGTTGGCCCGTGACTTCTGTCAATTTAATTTCTTTTCTGCAGTCTAAAGCTTCTCATTGCAATCACATTGCTGGAGTTGTTCACAGCCAAACTTTCTATTACTTGTCCTCGATGACTAACGACTTTGGAAAGGACAAGTCTGGATTTTATCCCACAACCTTCCACATGAAAGGCTGATGCTTTACCTACTGAGCCAAACACCTGTTACAGGGTTTAGTGAGGAGAAACTAACTAAAGGGAGAAGTAGTGTGATACTGCAACCTATGATTGACAGACTGACAATGCTAATCACTTTATAGAACATTGTAGTGCTCTCCATTAACGAATAAAAGAATACTAAGTCACATGGGCCACAACCTTATGGTCCAAAGACCTGAGCTTTACCACTCTGCCAACTTCCACTTTGGTGTGTGTCACAGTGGGGAAACAAAACAAAGGGACAAGTGATAGGTCACAGGTGCTAGTCCAACCCTTATTGAAAGCCTCAGAAAGAATATTATATAACTGTATTAGTGCCCCGCATTAATCAATTTACACATGGCTTTACAGACATCATCTTGACAGTCCAGACATCATTTGTATTTACTTTGATGAAAATTGATCAGACTATCTTGAACATATCACTTTGTCAATTTATCAAACTATTACAACTTAAATGATTAAGACCCCTAAAAACTGCAGGGGAGACATTTGGATACAATTTAAAGCCTTAAACAGAGCTAATGTAACATGAGGGACACATTTGAAAAGACGTGCATATTGTAGGCACATAAGTGCAGATGTTCTCACGTACACACACGCATGCGCACACACACACACACACACACACACACGCACACATGCATATATATAGTCGTGTAATGTCTCGGTGAAATGTTTGAAGTCTTGGACGCAGACGTGAAAGCCGTGCACCTGCGTGTGTGTGAGAGAGACGATGAAAGAAACAGAAAGGGAAAGAAAGCGCTGAGGTGTTTATTTTGGTTGGTCTTGTTCAGACATATGGGCTTTGGGAGTCACAGTTTTAGCAGATGGTTGTGTGCTTAGGAGTATCGGGGGTGGGCTGAGGGGGCAGAGGGGGGGTTTGAGGGGGGGTCACACATGGGCTCTGTTTAGGCTAGGTCTGAGTGTGTGTGCGTGTGTGCATAATTATGTGGGTGTATGTGTGATTGTGTGTGTGCGTTTGGAGTGAAAGGTCACTCAGTTCACATCAGCTGATGTCCTGTCCTTCCCTAACAGCCTCATATCAGGGCGGAGAAGGCGGCTTGTGACCAGAAGGTTGCCGGTTTGAATCCCTGGACCAGCTGGGAAGATTAAGCCCTTGAGCAAGGCACTGCACCCTCCACTACTCCCAGTATGTGTGGAGAGGGTCGCTGTATGACCACTTGGTACAATAAGTTGAGGTGATGAAAATGCACCACAGATTGTCCACAGATATCAACCGGGTGTCTTTCTGTTTTTTCATCTAGAGAGTTGTTCTCATTGTAAATCATGGGTTAACAGAGGTGGGAAGTAACTAAGTACATTTACTCCAGTACTGTACTCAAGTACAAGTTCAAGGTACTGGCACTTTACCTGAGTATTTCCAGGCTGATCTTTGGTACCAAGTGATGTCACCTTCTATAGGGTACAACAGGTGGTGACATGGCACTAAAGATCAGCCAATAGCAGATGACAATTTCAGTAGCATGCTTTTTGCCATTAGATATCAGGTTTTACACAGATCTGGGTTTGGTGTTAAGTTACTCTTTAATTGTTATCAGATATCGATATTTAGGTCCTGGATGTTGTCTCTTTCTTATTGGTTCTGTGTTTAAACAGGTTTTCAATGTTGGTGCAGGCCGTCATATCAACATCTATTCAACGTCTAAATGTTGGCTGGGTAGAGTTTGTACTCAGTAGTTGGGGCATGCAACATGGAGGCTGGGTAGGGCGACCCGACCGAGGCATACCAGTCTAGACCGCAAAATTGCTCCACAAAATTGACACTTTGTCAAGTTCACTTGAATACTGCAACTGCACGAGGACCGAGCTATTTCAGCTTTTTCTTTTTTTAGATAATTTATAAAAAGGATGGAGGGAGCAGGATGAATGGATTTGCTGAGTTTAAATAAAATGGAAGATTTTCCTCAACATGCAACTTAATTTGTACCAGTACGTCTCCACAGAAAAAAACAAATCTCGTTCAAGAAGCTGTATGAAACACCTTTTCACCTCTAGTTAAAATTGAAACCTTGTGCGATATGGAAACTGCCAGTCGTTTTCAATATTTTTTCAATAAGTTGTGCAGCCGCACTCACTGCGCCTCCCCATGTGCCATTCAGAGTTTTCCTCCCGCTGGGCAGTTAACCAGTGCTCACCCAAATAATGACAAAATATCATCTGGCATCTAATTTGGTAGTGGGAGGGGAAACTATGGCTTGGTCTCCGTCTCTTTATTTGTTGGTTTGTTCATTCATCCGTCCATCACACGCAATATCTCTGCTGTTTTTCTCTTTACTGAAGAGGATAAACATGTTTTCTATCAGCATTTCACTCCTTCCTCCATCTGCCATTGCCAGAAACCTTTAGCTCCATTTACACCGGAACAACAGCCCCCTCTTCCTTTTTTGTGCCGTAAAGCAATCCAGCGGATTTCCCACCAATGTCACACAATGTAAAATGTCATGTAGAGGCTGTCAATCTTCTTGGCAATGCCCTCATTTGTTTATGGTAATTACACTAACATCTCAAAACGAACACAGTCATGATTTATTAAAATGCTACATGTAGCACCTATAATATGCAAGGGCCGTTGTATGTGGCATGATGAGAAAATAGAAAGAAAAAATCATTCATTCCATTCAAGTTTAATCTGTTCTCTCAAATGGCAGTGATAGAGAACGGTGAGAGAAACTAGAACACTTGAACTCCTTCACACACGCAGAGAAAGAGAGAGAGAGAGAGAAAGAGAGAGAGAGAGAGAGAGGAGTAGAGAGGGAGAGTCAAGAGGTTAGTAACTGATGAAAGTGTGCCAGTCCTCAGACAGTCCTCAGGGAAATGCATACCAGTGGCACTTGTGCTGTGTCTGTCTCTAAGTGGCTCTAAAAGCCTGCAGGAGACACCACTCCCAGTAATCTTAATGGTGGATCATCTCTCTCTCACACAATTCAAGTGGCCTGTATGCACACACACACACACACACACACATGTGCACTCTTTGCGCACACTTTGCGCACACACACAACACACGCCCTCTCGGGAATGACTGGGGCTCTCTAATGCCAGATGCCAGTTACTCCCATCCAATCTCTCTCTCTCTCTCTCTCTCACTCTCTCGCTCTTTCTCTCTCTCTCTCTCTCTCTCTCTCTCTCTCTCTCTCTCTCTCTCTCTCTCTCTCTCTCTCTCTCTCTCTCTCTCTCTCTCTCTCTCTCTCTCTCTCTCTCTCTCTCGCTCTCTGGCTCTCTGGCTCTCTCAGTGTGCAGCACAGCTCCAGTCCGGTCCCTGTTAGCCTGATAATCAGTCTTCTCCTCCCAGCCTTTGGATTATGCTGATCATCCAAAAATCCAGTGTATGAAATACACACTCGCCGACTGTTCTATAAATCACAGAGAAATTGATATGAAATATTCAAGTGTAGCAGAATTTATGAAGAATCAGCAGAGAGTTTGGTAATATCCGAGCGCAGCTTTTCTCTCCTGTGAGTCGAGAGCAATTGGATAGGGGGGCCCCGGCCTGTTTGGGGAGATGATTTCACAGCATCTGTTTAGAAAACACCGGTTGGGTCCAGGTTTCAGCTCACGAAATTAACCTGGGACAGGTTGAGATCCAGATTTATAACTCTGTATACGGTCCTGGGGGGTTGGCTGGAGCGCTCCAGTCCAACTGTCCAACTGCTCCAGGTGTGTGTGTGTGTGTGTGTGTGTGTGTGTCCATTCATGCATGCCTGTGTGTGTGTGTTTAAAGTGTATGGACCTGGGTGCACCGTGATTTCGTGATCTGACTCTAATATTACCAAGCGTCCGCCTGGATACTGATCCACTGACACTGTGTGTGTGTGTGTGTGTGTGTGTGTGTGTGTGTATGTTGCCAGTGTGCAGACAGCCAGCCCCAGAGCGCAGTGTTCCTGCCAGAGTTCGCCCTCTCGCCTCAGGGCAGCTTCCTGGAGGACACCACTGAAGACCAGTTCCTCACCTACAGATACGATGACCAGGTCAGTCTCACACACACACACACACACACACACACACACACACACACACACACACACACACACACACACAGTGATGTTGTGTACAGTATACACTAGGGCTCGACCAATATTTCATGCTGATATTCAATATCTTAGAATTTGATCATTTTTATGCCAACAAATTACAAGTGTTCAGTGTTTCCTCCAGAATTCTGTTCTTGTCAGGGTGGAAAAGCCTCTGAAACATTTAGACCATCAATCAATGAGACTATGCATAAGGACTATTTTCCTCCACTCTGCTGGTATCACCTCATCTACAGTAGGCTGTATACATTTTTATATTTCTGCACCAAGTCATATTTAGCAACAATGCCGTCGGCTGTTCATAGGACGGATAGATGGGGTTCCATAGGACAAAATCTTAAATCTTATTAAACTGGGTCCATGGTCGAATGCAGATCTATTGGGGGGTGATATGAAAACGTGGGAAAACCTGCCATATACAACCAGTGCAGCATTAATCAATTCTACAATAAATATTTAATCAATAACACTGCATCATATCCATCATATCAGAGGTGGACGACACCGACTGGCTGACATACTGAGTAATAGGCCAGTATTGGTGCGATATATCAGTCTAACCCTAGCAAGCACACATTCGAACACTTATGTGCACACACGGATGTGCACGTGCAAATACGGCATACACACATACATGCTTAACCCACTTGGAAGTTGTTTTGTGTCGGTCTGAGCAGCAGATGGTCTCGCCCCAGTGCGGCAATGTGGAACAGAGGCTACAGGTTCAGTAACAGGTGGAGGGTTGCTGCTCTGAAAAGCAAAACTATAGGCTTTAACATCCAGCTCTTCTCCTCTCCAAGGCCTGAATGCGCTCCAAATTTTACACTTCAGCAGTACACTGCAGGTGGGAGATTTGCAGAGTCAGCAACACTGGTACCTGTGTCTCTAGACCATGATGGTTGTCCTACATTCTGCTTCATACAGTTTTGAACAACAGCTAGTAGATAAACGAGACCAATGGTTCTTCAAGGGGTTCCAGGGGTCCTTGAGGGGGTTCCAGGGGTCTTGCTGAGGTTCAAGGGGTTTTTAGGGGGTTCCAGGGGTCCTTGAGGGGGTTCCAGGGGTCCTTGAGGGGGTTCCATGGGTCCTTGTGGGGGTTCCAGCGGTACTTGAGGGGATTCCAGGGGTTCTTGAGGTGGTTCCAGGGGTTCTTGCGGAGGTTCCAGGGGTCTTTGAGGAGGTTCCACGGGGTCTTGCAGAGGTCCCAGGGGTCTTTTAGGAGGTTCCACGGGGTCTTGCAGAGGTTCCAGGGGTCTTTGAGAGGGTTCCAGGGGTTTTTGAGGGGGTTCCAGGGGTCCTTGTAGGGGTTTCAGGGGGCCTTGAGGGGGTTCCAGGGGGCCTTGAGGGGGTTCCAGGGGTCCTTGAGGGGATTCCAACAGTCCTTGAGGGGATTCCAGGGTTTCTTGAGGGGGTTCCAGGGGTCCCCAGCAAAATGAGGAATCGTTTAATTTCACTATCTCAAAATCTTCTTGTGATAGAAAAAGTTAGTCATATTTTTAGATTATCAGTAGAATAAAATAAATTCTTATAATACCATTTCTGAAGAGCACCTGTTGATTGCTTTCTGCCATGGACATTTCTGTTAGCATAGAATGAAGCTAAAGGAGCGCTGCTTTGCTTACCAAGTTTCATATAAGGGAATACAGCTCATCTCTAGTGGCTGGGATGGCTGATCCTCCAAAAAAATGTGATAACAAAATTGGCACCAGGTGTGGCTCAATCAGCAGCAGAAAGGTGGGTGGATATTCACTGACACTCGTCTGTTAAAATGTATAAAGCAAATAAAGCAAATAGAGCTGCAGTTCACAAAAAACATCTCACAACCATTATTCAAAATATCTGAAAAAACCTTAGTCACTTGGTAGCTCTATATAAGCAAGCCCTTCTACTTGGCTCTATATGCCCTGATGAAGACTGTATATAGAGGATCAGCCATCCCAGCCACTAAAGATGAGCTGTATTCCCTTCTCTGTCTATTGATTTTGGTTAGCATAGTTTAATTTCACTATTATTTATTTCACTAGAAAATATCCCCATTTACAGAATGTATAATCGTAGTGTAATCATAGGTTTCACGTTGACCACAATCATCTCCCCACATACAGTGTAGACAGTTCAATTAAAAACTACATCAAAAACAAAACAATGCCGTATGGCGTCGCTGGGATAAAATCTCATTAAACGGGGGTCCGTGGGGCCTATTGTTTATCTGACTGGTAGTCCGTGACTTGAAAATGATTAAGAACCCCTGAACTAAACAACATAGTGTTCACATTTTGAAAATGACATATGAGCAATTGTATGGTACTAATTAAATTACCTGCTTAGTTCACAGTTATAGATTAAAGGGTTTTTATAGATTTTGTTAATTAGCTTTTCCTCATTCATGTCTTGGCTTCCTTTATCCTTCTTCTTCAAAGGAACACCCTGATTAAAAACATGGATGATGCGCTTTTCCCTCAGAATAGGTCATTTATGGCTCAATCAAAAGCAGACAGGCGCATCAAATTAGTTTTACATGTCACTTGACGAGTCTGGTGCGCATATTGAAAACAAGTGGTGTGTATGAAAACAGGCATATGTGATGCTTCCATTGCTTTTCTGCTTTTAATCTGATGCACCTGTCACTTTGAACTATCACTTTAAACTTCACTGTGTACCAGTAACTTTATTAACTGGGATTAACTGTAATACTTGAATTCTCTGCACAATGTCACTTTATATCTATGTCCTGTACTACTATGCACCTCAAAATCCCTCCTGATTAAATACTAAATATGCACGACAGCATTTGTTTAATTGTCTGCACAATATCTCGGATGCTGCTGATAGGATTTTCATGAAACTTAAGGGAATGATGCATCTCATTGCTCCATTCTGGCATTTAAAAAATTGCACTGATTGGTCTAAGTAGGGAGCTACAACGTGTTTTTACTTGTTGGATTTTGCAGAAACTTGACACCTCTGATCTGATTTTGACAAAACCTGGGGAAATAATACATCTCACTGCTGCGTTCCAGCATTCAGCATGACACAGATTGACATATTTGTTACTGATTAACCCAGATGAGGACGTCATCATTCGTGTTTCATCCTTCCTGCCCTTCTTTTTAGGAATGCACTGTGAAGAAAAAGTTTTTCATTGTACTGGGTACTTTTGTAAACTGGAATGACACTAAAGTTGAGTTGAATTGCCTGCCTCTGCAAACTTGGCAAAGAGGCTGGAAAAAAAGTAATTTGTCTGAGGCGCTTCTTGCTGAGGCGCTGTTCGAGGCAGCTGATTACAAAATGCGAGGGTGTGTCTGGACTGTACAAGATAACCTGGATCCACTGGTGTGATCCGAACAAGGAGCCGAAGATATTCTCTCTGCTACTTCCTCGTACTTCCTCGGCTTCACTTTCTGCAGTTGAAGTCCCCAGGTGAGCTCAGGTAGTTGCTAAAATGTTTATACACCGGTCATTATGTTCAGTTAGTATCTGAGCTGTCTTCACTACAGGCTAAGATGCATTACTGTTGTTTACCAGCAGTATCTAAAGCAGTTGTACCAGTCATTGTTTCTCAGGCAACATGCAGCTTCAAGTGAGACGAGAATTGCTTTGGCACGATATCAAAGTGAGTTGGTTTAGGTTGTGCATTCAGCACTATTGCTACGGTCATTTTTCAGTGAATACTCAAATTCTTTCATACACACTCTCAAATATGCAAATGTTAATATCCGTACACACACCCACGCGCACACACAATTACATGCACACAACATGTGCAGCTAGCATGTCACGAGAAAAATACAATTTAAAAGGTTTATCACAGGAACCGTTCATACCTGTTGGCTCAGCTGGGTGGGGAAATTGATTTTAGGGTTAGTGATACAAAAGGAGCTCTTGGTAGCAGAAGTGGTTTTGCACTCATATTGCATTCCTGTAGAGTTCTGTGTGCTTTGATGAGGAGAGTAAGGTAATTTGCTACTCTCCGGTGTTTAAAAAATGCAAATTGTTCTGAGAGCATTTCTGTATTTTTTTTTTTTTCTTCTTATGCCGCAATGAAAATTAAGCCTTTGTACGCTGTGTCAAAGGGTATTGGGTTTAGCCGCACACACACACCCACGCACGCCCACTGATACACACATGCACGTACACCCTCAATGCACCCATTCTTCTCTTTGCAACTTCTGTAATATGGAGCATTTTTTCTTCCTCCGTTTGATTCAATAAAGCAGCGCAGTGCAGTAAAGCGATCCATCTGGCATTGGAGTGCGGTTAATAAGGAGATCTCTCTGCTCTGCTTTGGACCCACATCCACATAAATCAGGTTAAGAACTTGAGAGTACATTGTGTTTTGAAAGCCTTGCAGCTGACAAATATCATACAAATGATCCCTAACGAAACACAGAAACCTTGTTTGGAGAGATTCAGCTTGGATCAGTTGTCTGGAATGCGTTGGCCCAGTCGTCGCTGTATTTGCCGGGTGCAGAACAGAGTGTGCCAGGCCTTTGCATCAAGCCCGAAAAAAGATGGAGGATGACATTATATTTGTCTCTGCAAGGAAATGTATGAGCGAGTTCTGAATAGAGCCCAGTGGCATGAAGGGCTTCTTTCTATAGGGCTGTGCTGCCTTTTTTTTTTTTTTTTAACATACAGACAGGAATGAACTTCCATCTATAAAAGACAGCCTTTCACTGCATAACCTTCCAGCAGAGATGGGCTCTTTTGAAACATTTAACAAGACTTCCTCAGTCACTTCTGAAGGACGAATATAGACAAAGTCATTCAAGTGTGTGTCCTGTCAGTGTAAGGGCTTAGCACGCAGGGGGATATACAGGCGTCATTCTCTCAGTAGAATGTGCAGATGTTGGTGGAGTGACCTGTTATTGGGTTATAAGGCTTATGTGTGACAACTTCAACAATGTCTCATTGACTTTGGTTGGATTTTTGGGGACTATGGATTGGTCTCCATCCGTCCATCTGTTTGTTCTCTCATCACTCACGATATCTCAGACATTGCTGATCAGATTGTGAAGAAACTCGCCTCTGCATTCCAACATTTCCAAAGCTACATTGATTGGCCCAAGGGGGATGGCTGTTTAAAGGCAATACTGTAGCATTTTTTATTGTCAAATTAATTGTGATATCTTCGTACAATTACTGTAAACAAATGAGACCATGGTGGAGATGATTGGTAGCCTCTATCTGATGCCAGTGGTATTGTGTATAGTTCTAGTGTTTCTCAAAATTAACACCACATTTACAATAATCCCTGTTGTTTCCTGTCTCCCATCCCCCATGGCGTATTTGGCTTTACTGAAGAGGATAAACATGTTGGAAGTGATTTTTTCTTTGGCTTTTCACTCATTCCATCCGTCCAGAAACTCTGAAAGCTTTAGCCTTATCTGCTCTGGAAGAACAGCGCCTTCTTCCTGCTTTGTGCCATAAACACCACTGCTTGGATTTTGACGAATCTTGGTAGAAAATATGCATCTCACTGCATTCTGATTTTCAAAAATACACTGATTGGTCAAGGGAGGCGCTATAATTACAGGTCAAAACTGACTTTGACTCTTTTGGGTTTCTGTCTCTGGATGTGTGACTGCAGCAGTGTAGGAAGTGGATGGGGAATGTGTGAAACAGACACTATGTTGCCAGAGTGCTCACCCAGTTGGACCACCACAGTGCAACTTGGTCAAGGTTGCCGGTTCAACTCCTGCATGGGTCGCACAGCCTGCATCCACACTGCAATCAACACACATATCTGATTCTGTTTCATGAACAGTTGATTAGAGATGTTGATTACAGCTATTCAAAGCTTCCCAGTTCTCTATAACTTTCATTTGACTACAGGAGACTACAGGAATAAACGCCTCAAGACCGATGCTTGGAGAACGGTTGCAGCCATCATTGGGGTCAATGGGAGGCTCTGAAGTCATTTTATTGAGTTTTTACTTTCAATTAATGCTGCCTAATTAGCACTTGCTAGCTATCTGTGTTAACTCATCAAAATTTTATAGCATTATGAGGAGGGATCTGCTGTTTGCGTTCAAATAAAAAAAAAAAAAATACAGTTAATTTCCCCATAGGGGTATTTTTAATAATTGATTATAAATTAGTAACAGCTTGAACTTTCACCAGACATTTTGCAGCGCTAAGGCACAAAAGTTATGAATGAGAAGAAAATGTTTTTTTTTTGTTTTTTTTCAGAGGCATAACAGTGTACAGATAAAAAAAAATGCATCCACACAAATAAAACAACTGCAGCCACAGCCTTATTACTGTGCTGTATGACTGGAGTGGACTGTGGCAGTGACATCATCAGTGTGACATGCTTTGCAGTCCATTTTGGAAAAATCTCAATGGAAACTATGGCACTGCATGCGATAGCGGTCAATTGAGCAGGACACAGAGGGGTAATCGCACCTCTGTGTCCTGTTCAATTGACCGCTTTGAAATTTGAAATGTGCCAACCATCCAGTTCATTTTGATGGCCAGTTTTGAACGCAAACAGCAGGGGGCGACATGCCGACTTTCCCTCCCCATGACAGCCGATAACAAAGCAGCACAAACTACATGATTTGCCGGTTCAAACCTTTATAGCTGCAGAACACTACATGCAATCGGGGCCTCTCACATCGCCCACCACCGTTCAGAACAGAGCATCAGCCTCAGCCGAGTTCCTCGCAGTGCGAGCAGATCGACTCACCGCAGTGTTTATATGTGTGTACGTGTTGACAGGAGGACTGTTTGCACACCTTGTGACTGTGATGTGAACGTTCCTGGAACCCCTTATCGTTTGCCTCTGGCAAAGCAAACTCTCACTGATTTATACGGGAGAAAACAGAGCCAGTTAGTCGAAGGAACCGAGTCAAACTGCATTCTGCATGTCTTCTGTCACAGCCAGGAGAGCGATTTGGCTCGGAGCTGGCTTGCCTGTGCGTCTCTGGGCCCGTATTTATCGTGCCTCAAGGTATGACTGCCGGGCCTGGGTCATATAAATAAGACATCAAGGCGTGCTGTGACCGGCTATGTTGAAATGCGCTAAAATCTTGACTGTCAGGCTTTCACAGTTCCGAGGACAGTTCTTTTTCATCGCATGACAGCGCGCTGAGCCGCAAATAGGCGATGACGTAGGTTGGAGGCATGACAGCAGGATAGTCAATATAGGACAGCAGCAGCTCTCTCTACCTACATCTTTATCTCCGGCTGTATTTCTCCCTCTGTCTCGCGCTCTCTGTGAGCTGGTCAAGGCTGTTTTCTCGCTCCTTTTCTCTCTCTCTCCTTTCTTCCTGTTCTCTATTATACACTTGTCTGGCTTGGCGCTCGGTGCCGCGGCCTCCTCTCCAGCATTGTAAAGTAGAAGTTTTGTCAAAAAGTGTTGCTTTCGGAGCAAAAAAGTGCCCTAACTCACAGCAGACACTTTGACGTTCTGCTCAAGTTTTATAGCGGCGATACATTAGTAGCAATACATGGGAATGACTATAATCGAGCAGAACAAAGACATGTGTAGCAGCATATGATGTGGAGTTCGTGGAATTTGTTATGGGAATAGAGTTGAGTCGTAATGTGTTACCTGCGACGGAGGGAGGCGAGACACTTGGTGACTAATAATTCTCTCAGTTCCCCCGGGTCTCGCTACAATAGGAGCCCACTGCCTCAGACAGACATAAATCTGCCGCTCGACGCGCCACCGGCTAAGCTTCATTTCAAAGGAGGCGCTCGCTCCCGTCTCCCTCTATGTAAAATGGATTCAAAAAGGTGATTTGGAAAGACGGATGGGGGGCGATGCCGGAGATCGATGGCGACTCCTTTCTTGTGTAAACTCCAAAGAGGTAGGGATGCGGGGGCACATTTTGTTGGATGGTAACCCAACCATCAACTGCACTTCTTCACCAGCCTTAGCCTGTTACCTTGGTATGCACAGGAGTGCTGTCCAGGCCGAGGGTGAGCTTTATTAGTGCTGCGAGCTCTTATTCACTACCTGTAATTTCAGCCAAACACCCTGAATTTGTCAAAGATGCGTTCCAGCTGTACTGATAATTCCCATGGTTGTGCTAAAAAGGGAGCTAGAAAGTGGTTTTCACTTATTTTGCATTATTATGCGTTATTTTTTATGCGTTATTTTTTATCTTATGTATGTACGCTACTTTGAAGAAAACTTCCAGTACACTTGCACTGGCAACTGTTGTGTAAAAGCCATGATACCCAAGAGGACGTTCTTTACTTTACTTTGCTTTACTGCTTTACTGTCCTCATAGGGCAAATTTCACACATAATGACTACAATATAGCACAGATTACTACAGGTCACATTCAGCAGATTGCAAAAACAGAACACATTTCATCGCTATGCTGCCAGCGCCATCGATATTAGTTGACTGCGCCTCGTATCTGTTTAATTATGTTCGCACACAAAGTCATCATAAAAAAACGCCCTCTCGGGTATTACCGCTATATTAAAACCCATCCACCTTCCATACCTTCACACGGGGTGTTTTGCCTCTCTTTAATCTCATGAGTTTGATTGAATGACTTGACAAATAAGCAGCAAAATGGGTGTGACGCCCTGCAGGTTTGATGCCACCAGTTGACACAACAGAAAGCAGCAGGATGAACAGAGCCATTAGGATTAGCGGTCTTGGTTGACATGTTTCTTGTTGAGAGACAGTGTAGATCAGTTGAAACTCTGCTTCAGCACTACAGTGTTTATGTCATGCTGCATTTTAATCATTTTTGCTCCAAGCTTGGCAGCAGCAGCATCACCAATGTCTTCTTGAATCTAGCTTTTAACTTTTTATTCAGATGTCATCGGTCAGTGTTATCGGCCACAAATACCCGATGGACATTTTACTTGCTGTGAATACTAGGTGAGGGGAGACATATACAGCTGAAGCTGAAACTTTTAGACTGATTGGCTTGGCTTGATTTGTTGCTCAAGTTGAACGATTTCAACTGGACTGAACGCTTCTTGGCCTCCTGCTGCCTAGAGCGCAATTGGGTCTGTTTCACTCCATTCGCCTTCCTCTATTAACAACAAACAACAAAATATGACCGGGCTGTGCAGACAGACGTTGCCTGGCATGAGTGACAGTGTCCACAGCCAAGCAGGGCATAGAGACAGACAGGCTATTGAGTGGATGGGCTGGAACTGGCTTTCTAATGGCAGTTAAAAGGGAAACTGTGGTCATGGCCTAATGGCTCTTAGCTCCACTGCTTATTTTTGAGGTGACATGTGCTGGAGACGAAATACCCTGCAGCCACACTGTGGTCTGTGGTGTGTGTGTGTGTGTGTGTGTGTGTGTGTGTGTGTGTCCCGCTTGCTCCGGGTTGCTCGTAAATGCTGCTCCATGGCTGGCATATTGATTTATGGTGATGAGATTATAACCCTGCGCACACTTGAGTATCAATCCAGCCAGTCTGTTGGATTCTGGGGTGTTTGTATGTGCGTTTGTATGCATGTGTCCTTAAGAAAAGAGTTATTTCTAGGATTGGGATTAGAAGTGGGGGGTTAGGTGGGTTATAGGGTTAAGAAGGTAACGTTTAGGGAATGGAATGAATGTAAGTCAGTAGCATGTCCTCAAGGCTGTAACAGTGCAAGGCTGCACGTGGTTGTTTATTGGATTTTCTTCTACCCACTCATGGTTTTTACCAACAGATTCTTAAAAGCTGGTTTTCCAGCAGGGTTTAAGTACTGTAGAAATAAATAATTCTACCCATTCCACACACGCGCACGCACACACACACACACACACACACACACACACACACACACACACACACACACACACACACACACACACCAGAAGTAAAGGTACTTTCAGGTTGCAGTGAAAAGGGTGGGGATTTTCGGTGTGCTGTCATAGCAACTGTGAGTGAGTGGCGATGTGTAATCTCACTGAAGTGTCCAGTCCAATCCAGCCTGTGCCCAGTAGGCACTTTTCTACGACACCCATAGCAATGCCGGGTGACATTCACTGAAGGCCCATTAAAAAATGGCCTTTTAACATTCTGTCCAATGGCATCTCATTAGGCCTCGGTACCTTCCCAGCTCCACACTTTGACTATGTGATTAACTCTGTTCATTCCCGTATTAGCAGCAGGGATTATTGATCCGTAGCAGCCTCGCTCGTTGTCTCACCTTCCCTCAGACGTAATGGAATTGTCTCTGAAATAACTTGCTGCTAATGTTTTGGCTTGGGCATGCAAAGCTGTGGTGGTGAGATCAGAATCACAGGAGGGCTATGTGGAATAAATGTAGACCGATTATATAGGGCTGATAATGGGCTTTTATTAAAAATCAGATCTGGTCTAGTCAGTGTGGTCCACCTCTGATATGATGGATATGATGCAGTTTGATTCCATATTTGTTGTAGAATTGATCAATACTACACTGGTTATCTATAACCTGAATTGATTCTAATGAGACATTTTGATCAGATTCCACACAAGTATGCATTAATATATTTTGTAGTTATTATTCTCCTTCAGTGGAGATTTTCAGTGTCCCATAATGGTCTAAATGCTGTGCTGTTTCAGAGGCTTTTCCACCCTGACAAGAATACAATTCAGGGGAAAGCACTGAATCATAGTAATTTTTGTGCATTACTTGGCATGAAAACGGTCGAAAATATCAGTCGACAGCATGAGTCGAAAAACATCAGCATCAGCCTTCAAAAAATCCCTGTCAGTCTCACCCTAAAAAGTGGAATACACAGTAATGGTGTTGAATGGGTAGGTACGCTTCACTGACAGCTCTGTACAAGTTACATAAGGAGCTTGATAGCAGACAGGGGAGCTGATGGAAGTCTCTAGTAAGCCCTGGCTTTTTGCTTGTGTTAGGATTTCTGGATGCAGCGTTACAGTAGCTGTCTGGATGCAGAAACGATTGTTTTGCCTCTCTCCCATGTCGCCCTCTGAATCCTTGGCCGGATACTGAGGGGTTTTGCAGCTAGGCTGACGGCAAACACATCTCTACACCTCGTTAACTTTGTGTTCGCCCGTGTTTGGGTAAAGTTCAGTGTTTGTTTTTCAGCATCAGCAGCCTCACACTGTTCCTCAGCGGCCCGGCTTACCCCGTATCCCTCATGCAACATTTATAGCTGCACTTCTTCAAAGAACAAACCATGGGAAAAGCTGTAGTCACAGTATGACTGAAATCTCAGACTCGCAAACTCTCTAACCCAGCTGCACAGTACATCCCCCAGAAAAGACAGAGGAGATAAAATAGCCCCCCCGCCCCCATTCATGTCTGCTGTTGCTGCCATCCATCCTCTCTTTTTTCAGCACAGGTGTTTCATTCCTTGAACAGCAATCATAATCTGCAGTTCATTATAGCCCTGTTCAGCATGACTTTAGTACTCAGCAGGCCTTTCCACTTTTTCCCCGGAGCTCTCTGTACCTGTTTCCCAATCTTGACCCTTCATTGTGCTCATTAAGCTGGCAGATGGGGTGGATTTCACTGGCATTAGCGACATACTGTACACTAATGTAAATTCCCTTTTGCCTAATCCTGAGTAGCAGCATGCAGGGTTGCTCTAATGGCTGAAATTAGTAACATGACACGTACAGCAGCAGCACACACACACACACACACGCACACACACATACAAATTAGCTCTGTGTGTGTTGATTTCCCAGTATGTGGGACCCGTGGGAGTGCAGTATCCACAAAGCAGGCAGTGTCTGGACTGAGAGACCTGCCACTGAACAGCAGGTCTGTATCAGTCTGACGGGCTGTCGCGTCTCATTTGGGGCGTAGCTACACTATGACGTCGATGGGTGGGGATGGGTGCACATTGTGCTACACATTGACATCTATGGGAGATTAGCCCCTATGCTATGTGCAGAGTCCTAGGAGGATCGGCTGCGGGTTATGGCCCGCTGTGATTTTTTTTTCTTGATGAAAATCATAATTTCGTTCTGGGGTTATTATGTTGGTGATGAGCCAGCTGCAGAAATGCCTGTAGGCTACTGGCAGTATTGTTTCTACACAATTAGCTGCTATCCAGCCTGGAACATTGTTACTTGGTTGAACTTTGATTATAGTATGGCAGCATAAGTTTTCACTGCAACTTTGATTCACGGATAAAGTGCTGTCATCCTGAAAGAAACACAGAAAGGGAAAACTAAGTGAAAACTAGCTTAGCGCTTTTTCCATGCTTACCAGCTCTTGGCAAATGAGAATGTGACGATGAAAAATCAAATGCTAACATAATCTTAGCAAGGCCCACTTACAATGAAGAAGTCCAATAAACAACAAACTAAACCCTAAATCCAACTAATGTTGTAAAATGACACAACTTACCTTATCAGGAAACCAGGGAACTTGAAGTGAATCTTCTGCTAGCTAGCCAAACTCTTCCACATGCAATCTGAATTGTAGAGAAAGGTGAAATGGAAAAAGCAATCTTCCAATGCAGCTGCAATGGAAACTAGCATCAACAGGAGCATGAGCTGGTCTGTAAAGGTTTCTACCACCTAATGAAAATCTTACAGCCTATTAGACACATCAGCATGTGGAGATACCGGCCCTTGTGGCAAGCATATAAAATACATTATTGACACAAAAGTGGATAAATGGACATATAACACCTAGTTCAGTCAGTGGGGAATGTATTCACTTCCATCCATGCACATTCGCGTTGCCATGGTGCATGGATGGTGACAGCAGCGGGGCGTGTTAGCTTCTATGCTTTATTACACAGCGGCTATGGAAAATGGTCTTAGCCACTATGCTTGGGTACATTAAGGTTTGTAATGGTAAAAGGGAAATCATTTCTTTTGATAAACAGTTACTCGTTAACAATTTTGCTTTCACCACACCACAAAAACAAGCCTTCCCGCTGCCTGCACACATGAGCGTTAAAGCACCAGGGAGTAAGTGCATCTTTTCCTGCGTAGGTTTAAACCCTATGCATCACTATTATACATGCAGTTAGCAAATGCGAGCTGACAGAATTCAAATTCCAGTTTGTGTTTATGTGTCTGGCTCCATTGTTCAATTGCTATGCGCGCTTTCATGACAAAGAGCAGACGTTCAAAAATTGCCTTGTGCCCCAACAAGCAACAGAATGATCAGCTGTGACATCTGGTTTTAACACTTTCCCCCCCTTGGTTGTCTTGGAACCGAGCCTGCGCTGGCTTATAAAGCCACTGAAAGAGAAACACGGCATCGCCTGGAGCTCCTGTACCTGCCAGTTTATGGAAGACACACACACACACACACACACACACACACACACACACATGCACAGAGAGAGTCAGCAGCCTCGGGCTTCTATACCAGCCACTGTATGGAACATCTGGAATGCACCGTGAAGTATGGCAGAGGGAAACATACAGCCAAGAACATTTCATGATCCTGACACACACACTCACTTACACACACACACACACACACACACACACACACACACACACTCCACTGCACATTACCTTACATCTCATGTTAGGCATGATAAGTTGAGGGGCCTTAATTGTTTAAGTTTTCTCAGTCAACCGCAAGGCCCCGCATAAGAAGGGGGTGTATTATTTGCAGGAATGAGCGCACATTATGTCAACTCTTCTCTCTGTGCCCATTAATCACGGAGAGTGTTATTCTAGCATTAAGCTGGCGGATAATGACTGGATGTTATAGCGGGGGCCTAAGTGGTTGAAGGTGACGCTGGCTGTAGCCGGAAGGCACGGTCCACTGGTAGGAGTTCGAGAAATGGAGGAGTAAAACCGGCGGCTTGGGGCGTTGTAAAACACACAATGTGGGAGATACGCATGCACACACACACAATATGAATGCAGGCACTCCCAAACCCACACACACAGTAGTAGTGGTTACAGTAAAGAGACCATCCTTCAACTAGATGACCTAGGTTCAAGCCCCTATGTCAGCAGGCATCCGCCCTGCTGAAAGGTTAACGACAGGGATGAGAGAGGGGCCTGAAGGGTTAATGAGGGCTTGATGGGTACTGTTTGGTTGGTTGGGGGGTGGATGGGGGTGGGAGGGGGTGTCACCAACTGGCCTTGGCCCTACAAGAGAACAGGTGGGGTCTAGATTAACCTCTGACACCACCGACCAGGATCCACCCACACTGACTCCCAGCAGAGCAACATGACTAATTCTTTTTTTATTCATATTGTTTGTTTTGGAAGTCAGGAAGCGCTTACAGATACAGCATATAAAGAACAATTATTCATATTCGTCCAGTTTTTCCATGTTATTCTTCTACACTGCCGACCAGGATCCACCCACACTTCCAAACACACATCACACATCACCAGACATTACATGTACTGTATGGTTTTGGTGATTTAAAACATCACAAACCCTGATTCTCAATATTCATTCACACTAATTTACAGCTGAAATGCCTCATAACCATGCAGAAATGTGGACAATTGCATTTTTCAATGCAATGGGCCTTTAAGAATAGATATTCACATTTGTCCAGTTTTCCCATGTATTACCTTGCCCCCACCCCATCATCCAACACACAGATAGAATGAATGAATGAATGAATGAATAAATGAATGAATGAATGAATCAATCAATCAATATCACTAAAATAATATAAAACAAAATAATGTTAAATTACATTAAATTAAAAAATGTGCGCCTACATATATCTCTATAAACATGAACCACAGCTAATTTGGTAACACTTTACAATAAGGGTCACTAAGTTAAGCGTTAGGTAATGCTTAATAAGTGTTAACTAACCCTTAATTAACAGTTAACTAATGTGTCTGGTAATCATTTACTAATGGTGTTCATGTTAACTAAGGTATTAATTTATACATTATTTAATAGTCATCTTTATAAACTATTAAATTATGTATAAATTAATACCTTAGTTAACATCAACACTATTAGTAAATTTCATATTAGTTAACTGTTAATTAAGGGTTAGTTCATGCTTATTAAGCATTAACTAACCCTTATTAAGGATTAACTAACCCTTAACTTGACCCTTATTGTAAAGTGTTACCGCTAATTTTCACCATTCACCAATGATTTTAGATTTTAGAAGAGAAGTAGCTTTCCTGTCTTGACACTCAGTCTGACTTCAAATGGATTTGTGTGTTCAGATTTTTCACTCTCTGACCCTTTGGATATTCTATTCATTACACAGGGACCTTTTCATCCTGTCCCTCAGATGTAATGATTACTTTTCATTATTCATTTTATCTGGCTAATCTTGACATTGCGCCCCCCCCCCACACACACACATGCCTTCTCCATCTTTAAAATGTAGAGAATTAAAAAGGAATGTATCTGAAGCAAGCTGCCTTCAACCAAGGCTGTAATACGTCAGCGGTTGAGTAATCTGTTCCCAACATTATTGACCTTATTTCCCCTCCGGTTAATTGATTCTCCATTTCTGCGAAGCTTGTGCGGTGTGTGTGTGTGTGTGTGTGTGTCATTCAACGGCGGTCTCCAGCCTCGCCGAGACAACAGTGTGTGTGTGTGTGTGGGTTGACGAGGTTAAACAAGCACAGTAAAGCACACAGGATAGTAAAAAAGAAGAAAAGGCCCGGGCCAGGTCTCGGTGTGGATGCCTTCTGGCTGCGTTTACCTTCCTCCGCGCCGACAAATGCACACAGCAGGCCCGGGGTACTGATTGTGTGTGTGTGTGTGTGTGTGTGTGTGTGTGAGAGTGTCAGTGAGTGTATTTGCATGTGTGCAAACGTCTCTCATATCTCAGTGTGTTTTACGGAGTGTACGAGTGTGTGTGCGCGTGTGAAGTTATCGCTCCTCAAGGAGTTTCGCTGGAACCGCTCCTGTCAGAATACGAGGGCAGAAGCACCAGTGTCTGTCAGGGAGTGACGCGGGACAGAGGAGAACAGAAGCTTTTCTTCTGCAACTTTACGGCTCTGCTGAGATCCCTAAAAATAGGGGTGTTTTTTTAAAACTTGTGACATGTTGCATAGATCCGGTTATGTCTGCCTGGCTGCTTCAATCCAGGGACAATAGGGGCATAAATTGCCTGCCAGCGAGCCCAACAAAGACATCTGACATGAGCAGAAATACAGCGCGCCGAAACGCCTCCCCTCTTTTAAATCACGCACTGCAAAAAATGTCACTTGCTCCCGTTTTTAGGCTTAAAAAAAAAAACCTTATTCTGCTTAAAACAGGTGAAACTTCTGTGAGATTATTCCACTCAACTTCTTTCAAGAATTTCCTCTCATTAGCTTGATGCTCGTGGAGCTATTCCGCTCTCCTTCAACATAATTGCACTTGTTTCCAAAGCAGTTCGGAAAGTTTAACTAGAAACAAGTGTTAATTAGATGACGGCAACCTGCTCATTTTTGACGTGGTTTACCCGTAGCTGGAGTCAGAGGTGAGACGAAGAGACGGAGCGCCGTGACTCCAGGGAGGAGAAAAACACATTTTTAAAAGAAAAAAAAAAAAGAAAAAAAAAATCTCCATCTTCTTTCCTCTCACTTGTCATGGCTTAACACCCCTGAGGTGCATAGCGATGGAAGTAAGGCAGAAAGGAATACGATTTCTGCCTGTTTTACCCCAACAGACTCGTTAGCTTTTTTTTTTAAGCCAACGGAATCGACGGTGATGCGATTTCTCCGTTAAAATGGCGTGCTTTGAATTCCCGCTCCTCGTTTCTGCTGAGCGACACGGGAGGAAGGAGGAAAGAGAGGGGAGAATAGAGAAGAACGAGGACTGATATTTGGCTTCAGTGGAGAGGACAAGGTTGTTATTTGTGCAGCTTCCCCCCCCCCCCCCCCCCTCCTGAGTCCCATGAGTCCTATTGGTGGAGAGAGGAGTGCAGAACATACTTGGCTGGAGCAGACTGAGGAGTTACCTCGGTGTTGTGCACACTCCGGCGCCTCACAGTGTTTTCATATTGCCGCCCTGGGGGATATATAGCTGTATTGTGATGTGAAACTGCGACCGCGCGCATCTGGGGAGAGATACACACACACACACACACACACACACACACACACAGTCAAATATGGATACAAGAAAATCAGCGGCGGTGCTGCATCTGTTTAATGGGAGTCTGTGGGCTATTCTGCAGCAGGGAAGGCAAAGAAGAGCCATAGATTCAGCAGGGCAACAGGTAATATCTATAGATACACAAGGCTGTTGCACACACTTAAAAGTACCAATTAGGAGAATCAGCACACTACTTAACAAGAGGAAAGAAAAGTCCTTCTCACTGAGGCATCCAAAAATATATTAGATTTTATTACATGATGCTCATTATAAAATAAAGTGCTCAAGTGCTCTACAAAGCTGTGTCAGTCTGCCTCGGTGACACACATAAGAAAGGACTACCCAACACTTATACAGGCTCTATTCAAACCTGTTATCTATTGACCCAGATAAGGAGTTCTAATTAGGAAATACATCACAAGACATACAAGCACCAAAATACCACTAATGCACAGTAAGACAGTGGTATACAATCCACATCTAAGTCAGGAAAACATCCTCAAGAATTACCCTCAATAACATATTGTCAGCACCCCCCCCCCCCTCCTCTAGGCCGTTTGACTTGTTAGATCACAGAAAAGGATAGAAAGGAGAGAATGTTTTTTTTCACGGTTTCATTTTCTCTTTGTTTTTCCCACATATTGCGATTCTGGGATAGCTCAGTGTGAAGGACTTTTTTGTTCCCTTTGTTAAGCGGTGCTGCGGATTCTCTTCATGCTGAATTAACAGCCGCCGCTCAAATATATCAAGTTTAAATCGTCCTCGAGTGTCGCTTCTCCTCCTCCTCCTCCTCTCCTCCTCTCCCTCTTGACCCGGGAGGTCGGGGCACCAGTCGGTTTAGCCTCGCCCGCCACTTTCACACAGATCGAATTAAACAGGCCAATGAATGCAAAACGCTCCTTTCAACCCCCCCCCCCCCTCCCCTCCCCTGTTCTCTACGGGCGTGGACGAGGCCACCTCTGTCGTAACCACGGTAACCCCCCCCCCCTCCCTCCCCTTCCCCCCGGTCCCCGAGGAGCCCCTTGCTGTCGAGCAGGCGAGTCCGCGGCGAGGTTAGATGCCTCACACACACACACACACACACACACACACACACACACACACACTTATGGACGGACTGATCCTAAAAACATCAGTCAGTAACTTTTATTACAGGGGGGGTAGAGTTCAAATGGATTAGCATGGTGTTGGTAACATAAAGGAGCCGTGCATAGATTTTACGCTGCGTTACCCCCTCCAGGGAAAAGCCAGTTGGGTCTTTTGTGTCCCACAGAGCTCATAGTACACCTGCTTTGTCTCAGCGCTACACTCTGTCCCCAAATCTCTGTCCGCCCCCCCCCCCCCCACCCACCCACCCTCTGCCACATTCAACAAGTCGCACAAAAACACGTTTAGAATCATAATCATTTGCAAAAAGCTGTTTGAATAAACAAAGCAAAGGAAGGAAGCAAAGAAAAAGAGGCCGAGACACTTTCTCCCCTATTCGGGGCGAAGTCAGGAGTCGGAGGCCTGCGGTTTCTCCTCCACCTCCAGTCCTCCTGATTTGGATTTGGCAAAAGGGAGTCGAGCTGATTTGCTCATGTGGCTGCATTTCATTTTCATTTTCGAGCGTCCGCTGTCCGGAGCACTGGATAGATTAAAGCTGTAAATAAGATTTTAGCGGGGCAGGGCAGGCCGGGGCAGGGCGAGACGCTCCACTCCAAAATGAAATATCCACCATTTGAAGAACAGGGAACAGCCACTCTAACAGAATGATTACTGGCACAAAAGCAAAATTTGATATTCAATATTATTGAAGCTATAAGATAAGATGAAACTTTATTGATGCCTTTTGGGGAAATTGAGTTGTTGCAGCAGCAAACAGTAATAAGATGCAACCAGAAAACAATAGAATACAAATAAGATTTGATTATTAAACACCAACAATTACACTGTGAGTCACAATACACAATGCTGTCGCTCCACTATCAGCTTTAATTATATCTTTAATTGTGTCTTGATTAACTGAATTGAAGATAATTTTCAGTCTTAAATTAACTTAGTTGTTGACACAAACATTGTCAGTGTGTGATTTTAAATGTATTTTGAGGCTCTGCATGCAACATAACAGCAGTCTCCAATCTGGAAAATGATCTTCTATCAAACAAAGCTGACGGTGAAGCAACAAAATTTCAACAGGATGCAAATTGTCCTCTCAAGCATGACATCATTTCCCAGCCCGGAGAGATCCCGGATCCCGCTCCTTTCAGTCTAATGTGTAAATGAATGGAGATGTAAAATAATTGCCTTTAACTCCTTCAAACTCTGATTATTTTTGCTTATGGAGGTTTCCTCTATTATTGCATTTCTTCATTTGCTGAGGTGGGTTCTGATGGGTTTTGAAGCTGCATTGAAAGCATAAAAAAATCACTACAGCAATAGCAAAAAAATTTTTTTTAAATTTCAGTAACATGTTAAAATATGTAATAACTTTGTCATGTCATTTCAACTGACATTAAGTGTAAGAAACTGGTCCAAAAACAAAAAAAAAGGATAATCTGACACTTGAGAGGATTAGGATATGTAAAGTGTCATTTTATGTTGTATGCATTGGAGATATCCTTTAAAAAATCTTTTCACATTTTATAATGCAACTGACAGCAGCATTGGCCCCCACATTCTGGTGTCAAAATGCTTTGTGAAATTTCAAGAATGCATGGACCAAAATGTCAAAATGAAACTGTTTCTCTCAAAAAAGTGAAAATGAGTGAAATTTCTTTGTATAGTTGTATAAATATATTTTTTTTCTGGAGGACAAGGTTGAGTGTGAGTTAACACATTCAACGCTGCGCTACCAGTGGAATTGTTCACCCAAATATTATCCTTTGAGTGAATGCAAGTCATTCATGAATAAACTTTCTACAGCTTGCTTTTCATCACTGCGGTGCACTCAGACGCTCTCTTTATAGGCAGGCTCTTGGACTTCAGTGTAAACTAAATCAACATATATACAGTATATATATATATATTTAAAGCAGAAAACATGAGTTCCCCCGCTCCCCCACTTGCCTTGTGAAGAGTGAGTGATTAGGAAATGGTGGAGGAATGAAAGTGTTTGTCCCGAATGCAGAATGCAGGTCAGAAGCAGCTTAGACTGCTGGGAGATTATTCCCGTCTTTCTACTGGGACGCATTCTGATGCACGCTGGATCAAATTAATGATGTTTCTACTCACTCCTGCCATCTAATTGCCCCAAACTTGCTGTTCGGCCCAGAACTCACTGATATGAATAGCATTACACTGGGATCACATACATATTTACAATGTAGGACGACTTCAGTTGAATTTTAAGCTGCACTGCGGCAAACTTTGCCGAAGTACTCTGGCCTGTGTGCCGGAGTTACTCCGCTGTGTGCCGACTCGGGGTTTTATTTGCATTTATTTGGCATTGCAGAGAGAAATTTGTTCAAAAGCCGCTGTCTTCTTTGTCTTCTTCGTCTCCTTTGTCCTCCACGCGGAGGGTAACATGCTTTTCACCTTGGAAACATCCTTCTCAGTTTCACACTCGCTTGTTTTACAGTATCCCTCTCACTTCTCCAGCGGGTAATTGAAGACTAATTGAGTCCCCATTGAATCCCCCCTTGGCCTTTTTCCCAAAGTGCCAAAGTGACTTTGAGGGTTTGGAAAGACCACCGTCTCCGTCAAGCATAACGCACACTCTCACACACACACAACACACACAACACACACAACACACACACACACACATACACAGACACAAATACCCATATACTTATCTATATGCAGGCAGAGGGCTGCAGGCTGTTTGTGAATAGGTTACTCAATCCCATGGGGAGTCCATGGGGATAAGAATAACCCTTACCATGGCTAAATGTCACTCTTAGTGGTGTGTGTGTGTGTGTGTGTGTGTGCGTGCGTGTGTGCGTGTGTGTAAAATAACTTCATTAGCTGGATGCTTTTAGATGAAAGAGCCAGGGGCCACAGCTGCTTCCCCTCTGGTCCTTCACAGACGCCCTAGGGTGCCACTGGCTAGGCTTTTAATAAACGCTCTATTCTCCATTCAGGCACACCATGGAGCCAACATGCACACACACACACACACACACACGCATCTCACACACAAACTCAGCTGCTCAGATATGCACACAATAAACACACACACATGCACACACACACACATGCATACTAATGGACACAGACAGGCGCATACACACACACACACATACACAGACATGCACGTAAATAAAGACACACACACACACGCACTCAACTGCTCAGATATGTACATAATAAACACACACACACATATACAAACACACACACATACTCTATGTGTTTATAGTATACACACCAACCTGAATTATATGCTCATATATGCACAGCCACACACACACACACACACACACACACTAAGAGTATTTTGCCCTTGTCTTTCATCAGTCCAGTAGGGGAGGTGAGCTCGGTGTCGCCCGGTGGGTGCTGAGATGCTGCTGCGGTGATGAAGACGTATGAGTCCTGTGCTCCGGGTTCAGTCGATACCGGGCTTTGATTTACACACAGGAGTCGTTTTATGACTTGTGGTGAGGGAGAGGGAGGCCTGTCTTCTCCTGTGATGCGTCCCCTGACGATGTGCAGGACTGTCTGGCCTCTCTGTTGTGGCCGTGATGCTGCTCTTAACTGCACCAGGGTTTCCCATTCTAAATTTAACTGCAGCTCGGTCGGTTTAAAGCTGCACTAGGCGAGGTTTGTCGGTAAAAATACACCTGTGTTGTCAGGCTAAATCAGATATTGGGGCTGGGACAGAGAAGACCGTCCCATCCCCGCTAATTGAGATTTCATCAGATTTGCCTATTTGCCCAAGTGAAACTTGATAAATTGAAACTTAAGAGTGAAATCAAAAAATGTTCAACCAGACACTAAGAAGAAGACATTTAGTTTGCTGTCGTCACATTACTGGATTTTTGGGTAATGAAGTCCTTCAAACTTTGACAAATTCAAATGGTGACCTCTTGTTACCACTTGTGGCCGCTAAAGTGCAAAGTTCCCAGTTTTAAAGTGGTAATCCTTACCTTATTCATTACCTTTCAGTTTTCTTTATTTTGTCTCCATCTTTGGTGCTAAAGGGGCTCTATCTATCTATCTATCTATCTATCTATCTATCTATCTATCTATCTATCTATCTGTCTATCTGTCTATCTGTCTATCTGTCTATCTGTCTGTCTGTCTGTCTGTCTGTCTATCCATCTATCCATCTATCTATCTATACTACATATACATACACATTGCATATTTTAAATATATCAACTGAATTCAAATATAAGTTACATAAGATTCTAGTATCCCATGCTGCACAGTCCCATACATGTACAAAGACACTTTTTGGCCAGATTTTGTATATTTTGAAATATATCATATATATAAATATCTGAGTGTATATGATATGTATTCATGTTTGTATGGGATTACAGATGCTTAACATGGTTTAAGGACATTTAAGAACACACAAAGCGTTGTATCCGCTGCGAGGACAAGCGGAGCAGAAGCATGGAAGGCGTCCAGGACACTTCAGTACCGACACAGACCCGGCTGGCCTACAGTAGCCTGTACACCTGGGAGCTCCACCTGGATCTGTTTCAGTCTCCCCCATTATTTTCCCCCCGCAAGACATCCACCTGATCCAGCCAATCCACGGCCTTTCCCGGTAACCATGGTTATGCTGTGTTTTGTTTACCGCCGGACGGTCTGGGGACAAGTGAACCTTGCCTAGCGACTGGCAGTGCGACACAGCGACCCATTGAATGCTTTAGCAGAAGCAGTTGGGTTGGCTCGGCAGGCGGTCCCTTCCCTCTCTCCCATCTGTTAAGAGAGTTTGTTTGTTTTTCTGGTTTCCCATTCGTTCATATGGCGACGCACACATTTTGGCACCTTTTTAAGAAGCGAGAGGAAAAGAAGGAAGACCCGGGTGGTTTTAGGAGTTTTTAATTCTATTGACATTACTCAAAACCTTCAGTACAAGGGTTTTGTATTGTTCTAGCAGAAGGTTCCAAGCAGGAATTGCCTCCACTCCTCTCAGTTTTGCTGCTCTGTTTTGCGCAGTGGGGACTCTTTTTTTTTTTTTTTTTTTTTTTTTTTTGGTGATTACTTTTCGATCAAGTGAGAGAAACAACAGAGTCCAATTTGGGCGTGTTCATTCCGCTAGAAGCCCCGCCAAAGCAAGACGACTGGTGTAAAAAGCGCCAGGCTATTTCAGGGAGAGATGGGCCTGATGGGGAGCACGGGGTTCGACTCCACATAATCCCACATTACAGCGGCTTACATCAACTTTACGCCGCCTCGCAACAACACATTCAATAATTCAGGTTAAGACCTAATGTGAGCCGCTCCATCTGTCCGTGCCGTGTCTATTTCTAATATATCCAAAGTTTATTTTCCGTAATGGCAGTTTCTCAGAAGTAGGCATCCGGCGCTGACACATTTGGAACGCGAGTGATGAACTGAGGCATCGAGTTCCATTAAAGAAGAATCATTACGCTATGTTTTTATGGAAAACTCACTAAATATAGGCTTCCCTGTAAAATATCTTTCAGTGCCTGCGTGAGGTTAAAAGACGCGGTCGCAGCTACGGCTGCTGACTGTTCCCAGATGGCCAAAACATGAGTTCCCTTCAAATTGCTTTAATTAATTCATATCTTAGGGAGGGAAGTGTAATTACACTGACAAATATGCGATGTACCTGTGGGAAAAACGGATATTAATTTTCTTCCGTGAATGTCCTCTTGGCAGTTGTCTTTGCCCCTCGGGGGTTACAGTAATTGCATTTTAAACACATGCTAAATGTTCCTCCTCCGCCTGATAGACTTGCTCTAATGTAAAGTAAAGGCTCCATTCTTTGAGAGTGAGAGACTGGATCTGCACTGCCGTCCCCTGAATGATAATGATAACAAAGCCTTATAAAAAAAAAACACAGGGAACATATATCATTTGGTGGATGCTTTTATCCAAAGTGTCTACTTTGAGTGCGTACATTTTTTTAGTACGGTTGGCCCCAGGGGGAATGGAACCCCTAACCCCGGTAGTCTTAAGCCTGGGATGTGCCGTTTTCACACACACCAGTTGTTTCCAGTGGCCAAATAAGCACTCAGGGCGTCCTGTGGAGCGTCAGACTGCCTTGACAAGTCGCTCCAAACTTGGCTCCGTTTGGGGAGCATCAAAACAAGACGAGCACGGCTGCTTTTTTTTTGTGGTTTCTGGAGCCGCAGTGCAACAGGAAAAGGTAATATAATGACATTTTTCCAGAAGGCGATATTCTCGACTTGATATTTATCTAAATAGGAGCATCTTGGATACATTTCTAATTTGGAGTCATATATATATATATATATATATATATATCTATTACAGTCTTTTTGGATTTTGTTAATTAGCACACACTTTTTTGTTAATTAGCACACACTGGCAGCTCGTCAAGTCAGCTAGTTTGAAGCTTTAATAGAAAGATTACCAGGATACATAATTTATGTCACAATAAAGTATATTACCCATTGCAAATGCCAGTGCCTTGGTGTTGACGCCCGTCTAGGAGCAGTAAATCCTGCAGCTCAGTAACACGGAAGCATCTGATTTGTTTATTATGGTCTAAGAGCGAGGGATTTAGCCTTTTTCAGCTGCTGGTCACGAGGATTCACTTTACTTATCATTTTTCACTCAGCTCCACCTCTCATATTAACAGGATACTCTTTCAGCTCGTGTGCCGATGTGGTGAGATGAGATGTATCGATGCGCCGATTCAAGCTGTCATGTTATTGACCGCAACACACCGGCTCTCATGTTCACCCCCAGCTCTTAAATGAATCACCTTTCTTATAGAAAAGAACATTGTCCGTTCATCTGCCCTGCTTGGCACAATTTGCTCTAAATCTCTGTGTATTAGCCGATATTTCTGGACAAATGGAGAGAGGATGATGTATGACTGCTACTTCCCTCTGTAAATAGGACATGATAATGTGAATCGCTTCTAATACACATTTGCTCATTCTGGACGCATTTCTGTATATATGCTATTTCCATCTGTATACTTGGTAATGTGAACAAGTGATGATGCACACTTGAACATATGCTTGAAACCTCTAAATCTGACACTGAAGATGCTTTATCTCTATTTAGGTATATGTTGCATTGTTCTCATTATGTTCACTTCTTGCTTGTAATTACTTGTCATATTATTTTCAATACTCAATACATATTTATTTCATTGTTATCTATGTCCTTCTTTTCTGCAAAAATCCCCACGGGGATCGTTTAGGTTTCTCCACATTTCATAGGCAGCGGTTGCACAGATGCGGACTAATTCGCGACACACATTCATTGTGTGTGTGTGTGTGTGTGTGTGTGAAATAGAGTGCGGAGACATTCATGTGGCTGACTTGGCAGAAACTACAATCTCACTCCTCATTGGAGCGCGTTTGCGTAGATGGGTCTGGTGGGGGGCAGCCTCTACCTGGGGGGGCGGGAGGGGGGCGGAGGGCTGATCGCTTTGCCAGACCAGACCAATTAAATGCCTTCCACTTGACCCTCCTAAATCCTTCTGTCAGGGTCAGACCTCCTCCACAGCTCCGCATGGCCCAGCGCCTGCAGCTTACACCCGCAGCCTATAGCTGTGGCTGCTCACACACAGCCCACATGTTGGAGCGGGAGGCTGGGAAGACTTTGGAAGACTTCGGAAGACTGGGAAGAGACTGAAAAATGCCTAATAATTGGAATATGAATGTTTTCTTTCAAATTCTTCACCTTTTTCTCTCCATATCCCAGGACGTAGTGGAGGCTAAACCCATTTACCCACCTTTTTATTTGCCAAAATAAGGTTTTACTGACATAAATAAATTATTCATGCTGTATCAGAAGTAGTATCAAACAGATGCAAGGTCTTGCTTGCCTTATGATGATTGGCTGGAGGTTATAGTTTACCCTCCTTTGTTTTTACCACTACATCGGCAGCCATATCCCCCTCTCTCTCTCTCTCTCTCTCTCTCTCGCTCTTTTTCACCCTATATTACTTCCTCTGACTTTCTCTCTTCTCTTCTGTCTTCCAGCCCCCCCCCCCCCCCCCCCCCCGTCTCAGAGTGGTATGCCCCATAATTAGAATGAGCGATCCTTTCCTCCGAAAGATTATTTTTGTGCGCTGTTATTTTTACCCTCCTCTTTTTCCTCTTTTCTCTTTGCCTCGCTTCCTCTTGTGTATTTTCTCTTGTACGATTTAATTAGCGCTGACTGCGCGGCCCGCGCCGGCCAACACCGGTCAAAAAAAAGAAATACACCGGCAACGCTCGGTAGGCCGTAAAACACATCAGGGCCTCTGCCACTTCAAATTGAAATGTTGTGTTTTTCACTACTTTTAACTGCTTCATAATCACTTGTGGTTTATCTCCGAGTCTTTCAGGAGACAGCTGGGGTTATCTGCCTCTCCCAACAGATGATCTGCTTTGTTGTTTTATTTACTGAGACACGAGGAAGGGAAGCGCTACACCTGATGGGACTTTTTATATCAGGCCGTGATTGAAGGCTTCAGATAAAGAACCATATAGCTGCGTTTTTAAATGTCTTTGAAAAGCTGACAAAATGCAGCTGGATATTCAGTCAGCGTCATTTCTCATGTTATACATCGCCTGAAAGCACACAGCCTCCAAATGTGTTTAGATGCAAACCACTTGAATGTATGGGCTAGATGATGAGATTTGAAATTATCAGCCGTCTGAAAACGTTGAAGGACTTCCATTCATTGTCTGAAGCATTCAATTACTTTTGAGACTGCCACTTGGAGACTGGGAGACTGGTGTATCTGGGCTGCACTGCAGTAACGGCATTAGTGTCTTGGCTTCAGCCTACCCAAAAGACAGTAAAAGACAGTAGTGTATTACCTAAATAGTTTTGTCCTGATTACTTTTGTGCTGTGATTTTATCTGTAAGAGCTTATAGCTGCTTGTAGCTTTTGGCCATATCAAACATCCAGAGGTGGTAGCAACTCATTTAAAAATATACTCTGGATTGATTTCCCAGATCCCGGAAGCAGCTGAAAAGACATATTTTTTTTTTAGAAAATCAGTTGATGATTTCCTGAGGGTAACGAGTCTGTTTTGAAAATGTAGTGAGTAGAAAGTACAATTTTTTCTTTTGAAATGTAGTGAGTAAAAGTAAAAAGTCTTCAGTGAAAGAAAAACTTGAGTAAAGCACAGATACTTGAAAATCCTACTTAAGTACAGTAGTGAAGCATTTTTACTTTGTTACATCCCACCTCTGCAAACATCTGACTGACATGGGCATATTAGAGCGGAATGGTAAACTGAAAATAAGCCCTGTGTCGTCTCTGCTGTTCATTTAAATGACAGTTATGACTTGGTAATTCTCGCTGCAGTCTGCGCTCTCACCTCTTCAAGTCATAGCAGATACAACAAAGCCCTGCTCCAGCTGTACTTTAGTGCGGCTCAAGGGCATCGTCACAGTAGCTATTCGGGGCGTTTCTCCTTCACTTCCCACATGCAGACTTTCCCAGCTGGTCCAGGGGATTCAACTTGACAACTTCTGGTCGCGAGCCCGGCTTTTACCATACCGCCGTCCTTGGTTCTGTCATCGGGACGGTTACGTCTGGACAGCGGGTCCCTGCCTGCTCCCTGGGGTGCTGTGTAGCGCTGTGGGTGCTGCGCCGGGGCGGTCTGCTAACGCTCAACTCTGGCTCGACCCACTCACTGGACTTCCCATCATCCTCCCAGTGTTCCCCAGTACCGGCTGCTGGACCAGATAACTCACAGCAGCCTCACTTGGAACAATGGGGCTATATGGTGTGTGTGTGTGTGTGTGTGTGTGTGTGTGTGTGTGAAGGAATGTGTGTGTCTGTGCGAGCATGGTAATGGTGGTCCGAACACACACACATTAATACTCCATTATTGTATAATTGTTTCGGTCTGGCTTCTCACGCAAAAGCCTGGAAAGAAGTAAACGCGGTCCATGTACGGTTACTGAGTTGTGTCACTTTGACAGCAGCGAACGTAACTATATCGCCCTTTTTGTGTTTGGGGTTTAGAGACATCGGTTATGATCGCAGAACGAGCGTTTTTTTTCTTCTCCCCGCTCTGCTTTTCATTATTAAGTGGCGAGTGATAGCGCAGATATATACGCGCCGCAGAACCGTGACGTGGAAATTGCCGTGCAACCGACTGACGGATTTTACCCGACAACAGATGAAAGTCGGTGTCACTCTCCTGAACCGAGATGGCTTCGTTTTCTCTTTGAGGTGATGTCGGGCCGATAGCGAGGCATTTGCACGCAAATACGTGCGCTGTAATTGTGACGCTTGTAACAACAAACAGGTCTGAGTGGGAAGGGAGGGGGAGGGGGAGGGGGGGGGGGGCATTTCAGCGGCGTTCCCCTGTTTGTTTTCCCTCCTGTCCGTGCGAGTGATGTGGTTCATGGGAAATTGCTGTTTGTGTATGTTCCTTACCGAATGCTCGCTGCTAATGCACTGTCAAAGGGTGTGTTTTTTTTCCTACTGGCTCTCTGTTTATAGCGAGAGCCGTGCAGCAGATGTATGCGCTCTTCGCAGGACCGTGTGAACACGCACAAACACGGATGCACTGTAAACACGGCGGCTAATGGTTTGAGTCGGAGGGATACGTCGGAGCTATTATCTCGTCTGATCGGCGCTGCACGGTAGTTGACGGTCATGCCAGAAGCGACTCAAGCTGGACATCCGTTACACAAACTAGCTTAGCTCCGTATTGGGAGCTCCGATGATGGCTATGTAAATCCTAGGCCTGCTATAGTCTCATCCGGCCAATTCGTTCCAATCGGATACATCATCCTCTCTTCTTCTTCTTCTTCTTCGGTTGTCCTGGCTCGCTCCCATAGCCGGTGATGACCTGACGTGTGTCTGATCAGTGTTAGCAACCAAATATTTCCCCTCATCTCTCTACACTAACACCCCCACCCCCTGCCCCCAACACACACACACACACACACACACACACACACACACACACACATACGCACACGCACTCCGCGCCCCCGCCTTCAGATCCTATAATAGCTAATAGCTGGAACATTCTTGTGGTGATTCAGTTTGGCGGAGGCTGTCCACGTCCTTTTCTAGGTTACATCGAACGCAGGGTGTTGCTTCCTGACCGTCTCATTAGGCTTTTCAGGGTTTCCTGACCGGTTGAAGTCATTGTATCCCTATCCTTTGCTCGATGGCTGGACATTGGATATGTCATAATAATAATAATGATAATTACCTAATCGGATCAATCTCTAGAGCCTTGAGTCTTGATTCAACTTTCTACACTTCTCCTAATTGGGTTGAGGCATAAGTGGAGGTGTTGAGTCTTAGAGAGAGGAAAGGTTTTCCCAGCTGATCCCCTGGGTGTGGAGCTGTGTTTGACTGGATCCTGTCCCTGTTCAGGTTGTTGCTAACTGGACGGCAGCCACTGCCAGTGAAGGGAAACACACAGCCATTAATATCCTCTGGGTTCTGTTAAAGGCAGCCAAATACTGGAAGGCAACAGCAACACATAGACACACTGTGCGCATTTGCAGTATAAAAACACGGCAGTGGAGATTCGTGCTCTCGCAAAAAACATCCTCGCTAACAAATTATTAGATCTAGTTTGGATTCTTGAAATAGTATTTTTGTCTTCCACAATGAAATCGGGAGTTTCTTCATCTGTCGGTTCCTTTGTTTGTCCGTACCACCTGAAATTATCTCTTCCCTATTGGCTGAATTTATCATTTGATTTAAAAATAATGCAATTTTAAGACTAGATATGAGACTATAGATGAGTTAAGATGGGCATGTTTGCAGTGTATGCAGTGAATGCATGCTAGAGCATACACTCCCATGAATGCACACACACTCAGACATTATGGCAGTGGCTGTTGCTAAGGCCCAGTAAACACACGGAAAGCACAGAGCGCTGTTGAGGATAGAGGAGTCTAAGCAATCTTTATTAGAAGGAGGCCTTGGCAGCGTGTCTGCATGCACGCCTGTATTTGTATGTGCGTGTTTGTGTGTGTGTTTCATACGCATGGGTGAGTTTTCAGCCGGGAGGCATGCTGTCTACCTCTAGTCTCTATGTTTCATACAGTTGCCAAGGGAAATATATGCAAACTTTTAATAAAAACCAAATTAGGTGTGTTTCCATCAACAGAGTTGAAGGGAATAAACAGACGTCCTGAATGTGAGAAAGCAGAACATCCTGCAGAAAAACAGAAAGAATGTTTCAACAATTGATTGGTATTGTGCAAGATGTTATTGCTCTGTACTGTCAGGGATTGTTGGCCTTGTATCGTGCTGTCTGAAGATGAAAACAAAGAAATGCACTTGGCAATATTCGAATGCACCGACTAATGGTCATATAAGCATGATGCAGAAGTTGTACATGGGGGAAACAGCGGGTTTGACATTTCTTGGATGTTGTGGCGAACAGATTTTTTTTTTTCTTCTAATTCCACATAAAATAACCCGGCTATAGTGATGCTGCCTCTGCCTCTTCCCATAATAACAGCCACACATCACAGTCGGTCTGGAAACGCGATGAGCAGTTTTTACGTTTTTTTTTTAAGTTGAAGCTTTGTTTTGAATGCAAATGTCCATTCTTTCCATTCCGTATCTATGATCAGAGTGCCTAATGACCTGTGCTGGCCCTGGCTAGCTGAGGTTATATTAGTCGATGGGGGGTTCCTGGGAGATTTCACTCCTAATTGGGGCCGTGTGGGTAAGTGGATGGAAGGGCGATGAAGGCGAGCAGGCAGGGGGGCTGAACTTCCTTCCTTCCTTCCTCCCCGTTCCACCACAAAATATATGCTGATTGGCTAACCCCTGAGACAAGGGGAATGTGATTGGATTGCTGTTGATAGTCATAGCTTGTGTGCAACTGTGTGTGTATGTGTGTGTGTGTATGTGTGGTGTGTGTCCATATATCTCTGTGCAAGGCAGCACACCTGCGAGAGCCTACTGGGACAATGGTTTGTGTGTGCTCTTTTATTTCTATATTTATGAGGACCAAATGTCCTCCCAAGGATTGAAAATGTTGAAAATTGATATTAGGATTATATTTGGGTTATGTTAAGGGTTTAGGGTTAAGATTAGAATTAAGATTAGGGTTAAGGCATGTAGTAGTGAGGGTTAGGGTTAAGTTTAGGGTGGTTTGGGAATTAATATAGTCCATGAGGGTCCTCACAAGTACACTAATGGAAATGTGTGTGTGTGTTTGTGTGTGTGTGTGTGTGTGCCTATTTTGAGCTTCATCAGAGAGAGCAGGGCTATGCAGGGTTCCTCAGCTTCCTCGTCATTAGCCCACCGGGCCTCAGGACTCATTTCCTCCACTCATACTATTGTTGTACCTCCCCAGGGATCTCCAGCACTCTCTCTATCACTCGTTTTATCTCTCTATCTCTCTCTCTCTCCTTTCTGCTACATTCGGTTGTTTCTCTTTCCTCTCCTTCGCTCCCTGCTTCCCTCCTTTACAGCGAATTTTCCCTCAACCTCCCCTTCTCTCTCCTATTCTCTCTCTCTCTGCAGTCTTTTGATGTCTCGTCTATAGTTGGTACTCATCAAAAAGAGACAACCCCCCCTGGAATGTTTCGGCCCCCCCAGGACTTTCTCTCGCTTGTATTGTGTGTGTGTGTGTGTGTGTGTGTGTGTGTGTGTGTCTGTCTGTGTGTGTGTGTGTGTGTCACCAGGGCTCTTAAACATGGCTGACAGCTCCATAAGGTTTTACAGGAGACATCAGAGGGCTTAATATGTTCTTCAGTCTGAGGAGAAAGAGGACTATTTTCAACATCATGCAGAAATTCACTTTCATCTATATTAAAGTGTTCCATATACGACGAAATGAAATGCAAAATGATAATTCCGCCGTTGAAAGGAGTTTTTTTTTTTATTCTCTTTTCATTTTCCAAAGTGGGTTCAAACGCAGCGAAGATAAATACCAGATGAAATTTCCATTTTCTTTTTTACGTGCTGTATTTTTGGGCTGGAGCTCCATGCGGGGCGGCGGAGGTGGGTAAGTGCAGAGCTTGGCTTGAAGCTGACAGGTCTTTAGGCTAATAGGTTTGGATGGCAGGAGTGGGACCAGCAGTGGCTATGGAGGGAGTTGTCCCACTGGTCAGCCAGCCTCAGAATGGCACGACACAGTGGGTCGCACTATACCAACTGACAGGTACTCAAGTCCGGTCCTGGTCTGACTTGTCTCCGTCTCTGGCCTGTTTTGACTTGGACTTGTCTTGGTCTTGGCCTCTATAGTATAGTGACTCGACTTTTTCCTGCCTATCTAAAAATATAAAAATGGGTACATTTATAGATGTTTGGTTTATTTGCACTACATTTTAACCTGTCTATGTAATGGTCCTTCAATTCTTATGCATTGATTAGTTCAGACATAGACATAGATTAGATAGATCTATGTCTCTGTTCATCCTTAAGAAACTCCTTAAGAATCATATTGAAAGACATTTACTTGGTTTATTGTCAGTTTTCGTCTTGAGTAGGACTTGACTTGCTTTGGACTCGGTCTTGATCCCCTTAGTACCTGGTCTTGACTCAAACTTAACAGGACCTGGTCTTGCACTTGACTTGCACTCCACTTTTGTTATAGTTGTTGTAGTGAATCAACCTTCCAAAACCCATATCGGTCGAACCCTAACCTAGATATGATAAGAGACATGCTTCATCTTTGGAGATGATCTGTCCCATCTGATACTTTCTAGTATTTGAAAACATCACAATTCATAAGGTACACTGATATAATATTTCACTTTGATGTAAAATAATATTCTTGTAATATGTTTGAGATATATCAGCTCGAATTTGATAGACTCTGTCCAAGACAGGTTGAGTCCTTGTTGAAAACTCTCTCCATATTTCAAAACGCAATTTATTATTGCCATTCTGCCTTTGTCTGTGACGTTGGCTTCCAAACCCAAAACAATCTGAAAGAGAGAGAGATGAGTTATGTCAAAGCCAAGCTCCATTCTCCTATCAAGAGTGCAATTCATTCTATTTGCTTACGCGGTCATGACTCCAATCACTCACTGAAGAAGAAGGTGTAAAGGCCAAATGCAGCAGACAGAAATTGGGTTTCGAAAAGGATGGATGAGACTCGCAGGGAATTCATTCAAATCAAAAGCCGACAAGTCCTCCACTTGGTTTGTTTTCCACTTCATGTTGCCCTTGCTGGATGCTGCCTTTTGGCACTATCTCAATATTGGCTGACAGCTTGGAGTTTTTTTTCTATTTTTTTTTCTGAATCATATTTTCAGTCCTGCACGGCGTCCAAAGCGTCAGCAGCAGTGTAACTTCAAAAACAACATAAGCCTCACAGCATTGCGACTCAATTAGCCAGAAATAGATCTTCTTTGCTCTGAAGCTGAGCACAGTTTCACATGGTGTGTAGCTGGCTAGACGTTAATGATCCTTTAATCTTTGGCAGTAGCTCAGGTGTTGCAGTATTAGAAGTGAGTTTTTACTGTGGGCCGTATATAATAGCTACCTGTGGGTAATTGTGGTGGAAAACAGACCGAGAGGAATATTGAGCTCCTCGGGAAAAAAAAAACGCAGCTAGAATTAGAATTGGGTGATTACCGATTAAATTGGAGGCAGGAACAATGGACGGATTGTAGTGGAGTTGTACAAATGTTTTCTCCCGGTGGTTTGACTGCCCTCTTTTCTCGGTGGCTTGGGCCACTGCCAGAGATAGGAAATGTGCTCTAATAACAGACGGCGTACACAGCAGTCGGAGGAACACAGGCTGTAATGTAACCGAGGACGAGGCTATTGTTCCGTCTGAGAACAATAGCGGGGGAAAGATATGTGTTTCTGTATCGCCGGCATCTCAAAAATAATTGTTCGGTATTTGTTTTGCTTCTGTACTGACAGCCGTTGCAGGGAATGTCTCACAGGCCCGCAAAGAAGCCGGAGTATTCATAGCATGTTGTCAAAGTCATAAACACACGCTTTCCAACCAGTCGGTAACTGACTAGTTGGAAATAAAAATGTTCAGCAAAGCACTGACAGTATACAATATCACATTTCCACTTTTCCACTGCTTATGACTTGATGCAGGACATGGGTGTGACAGTCAGTCGGCGTTGTTGTTGTCGTGAAATGTAAAACCAGCAGGTCAAGTGCTCAGCCATGCCGCATAATGTGACTAAGAGATGCTTAGGCGAGACAGATGGATAAGAGCACCCAGGCTATCTGCCTGATACTTGCAGCAGGACTGGGATCAGTGTCAATTCTCTTAGTCATCATAGTCTTAGGCTATTGAAGAAAATGTCCTTTAAATTTAGATTTTAGTCATGTGAATTCAGTCACTTACTCACCGACTGAAATGCGTATGAGTTCAGTCAACAAGAAGTAACGACATGCAGCAGCTCTTCAACTGTAGATTATAAATTAGCACCTGGGAGCTGCACACGTTCAGATGCGGGAGCTGGACAAACAGCCGTCACACTCTGAAAATTAATGGGGCCCAGTGATTGGAAACAACAAACCGTGTCTTCAGTGATAAACAAGCAGTCCCTAGTTCCAATTTCCTAGTCTGCAAGAGCATTTTCACTCATTTTGAGAAAGTCTGACACAAGATGTGCTGAAATCCAGTATCATAATTACACTCATGTTTGATTCTCATCAAGGCTTTGATGAAGGTTAATATAAAGTAACAATAAATGTTACAGTAGCGCTCAAATACCCTGCAGTGCAGCCCTTTGTCGCAGTCTCTCCTTTAAAGCCTTATTAGAAGAATGTCTTTTTAAAGCTGTAACTTTTTCTCTGTCAAAAAACAACATATTTCAGAGATTAATTAACTGTGTTCCAGCAATGATTGCTATCAGAATCCTGCATCTCCCATGCCCTTAGAGACTGTTTTGCCCCTAGTCAGGGGAGCAGAGAGATAAGAGGGCAGAATAACTCAGATAACGCTCTGATTAAGATTACATGATAAACCTCTGCCTCCATTATCACTAATAGCGAGATAGAGAACGCATGATGGAGATCTTATTTGCCAGGAGTTACGATAAGAAAGCTTGACGCAGCCTTTTATACCTTTTTTAAATGATAATCAACAAGCTGATTTCTGACAAGAGGTGAGTTCAATAGAAAACAGTCATGCGCCGGTTGCTGCGAGCGAGGATGAATCACACGATTACCTCAAGGCAGCCGGAGAGCGGCTCCTCCGTCTCGCACAGACAAGTGATTTACAGCGAGAGCCTCCTATTTCTCACAAACACAGTTTACGTTTCCTCCCCTGGCCTTGAGAGTTATTGCGGGACAAATTAGCAGTGGGGGATTTAGCTGGCCGAGCGCTGCATACCCAGGCCGGCGCTCCGAGAAACAGGACTCTGAGCAAATGTTTGGACCGGACTGATGACGGATGGCGAGTGGGTGGCCTACGAGGGCCGAGGGGAGATCTGAAGCTGTTAACCCTTCTTATTGTACGCAGGCATCTGTGTTTGTGTGAGTAGGTGTTTGTGTGTGTGTGGCGTACATTTCTTAAAGCTGAGATTAGGCGGGATTTTTATGTAAAAGTCCATCTGTCTTATCAGCCTGAATCAAGAAGTGGGGCTGTAACAGAGAAGAGCGTCCCATCCCCAGTAATTGAGATGCCGTAGATTCACCCTGTTTACCCAAAGGATAGTGACTGAATTTTCATTTTTGGGTGAACTATTCCTTTAAGAGTGAAATCCAGACTGCGAGCCTCCGTCCAGAGAAAGCTGGACGCACAAACGTTTCTTCTGCTTCTCTCTCCTCTCTTTGGTTTCCTTTGGTATGAAGCATCAAACATGCTAAACATGAGCGTGCTGTGTGCAGTTTGCTGATGTCATGTTACAGGATTTCTGGGCATTGACTTCAGATATTTCAAACAGTTGCCTCTCGCTGCCATTTGGAGCCGCCAATGACCAAAGTTGCCCAGTGCACCTTTCAGTCGTCTTTTCCAGCTGAAAGAGTTGTGACAGATAAGCTTTTGGAGACTTGTCTGATTCAACTTACCTGTCTAGAAAATTTAATCTCACATCTACACTACACTGACTGATTTACTTTCGTTTGCTTTCATGAACTACTTCTGAGGCCAGGAGCAAATCAACAAAAACAAACGGTAACACTTTATTTTACAGCCCGCTAATTACGTTGTAACTAGTTTGTAATTATGGGGTACTAATAAAATAACAATGCTGTAGTTACAGGCTAACAAAACAAGAAGTTTTGAAATTAAGGAGTAACGATTTTGTAATTATGAGAGATTTATAAGGTGTAACTGTTTTCGTAATTACTGCATACATTAAAAACATATGACAGGGTACAATGATGTAATTGGGGCGACAAAACAACTTGCTTAAAGGTTCATGCGCTGGAAAAAGGCAGCTTGTAAAGAGCTACCCATTTCTTTTCCCGTTTCAATTGACTAAATGGGTTGATGCACATGTTGTTCTGGAAAAAATAAATTGTACACCTGAAAAGCTGAACTGAAGATTAATAACTTTTCTTTTTATTTTCCTAAAGTATATAGGATAGTAGTTAGGCTAGTAGTAATAGGTAATAGTAATATATAGTAGTAATCGTAGTAAGATTAGAGTGAGCTAACTTGTGGCTTAAAACAGTGAAAATGCAATTAATTATTAATTAGCAATTAAATAGATGTTTTCTGCATAAAAAATACGGTATCTTAATGCAAATTCCAAATATTCAGTTATGTGTTTTTTAATCATGTGTAGTTTATAAACAATGTATGAAGCGAGACATCTCTGTCATCAAAGTTTACTGCAGCCTGAGCTTCATCTGATGCATCATAATGCAGCTGGACAGAATGCAGCAGAGTTCAGAGAATTTAGAATGTCAGAGTCATAAAGACAGACTGACCTGAACACAGACTCAGACTCACAGTTTCATCTCTGATCGCTGTTCCTCTTCACATTGAGACAGAAAACTCACGTTGCATTTATTTGGAGAAACATCAACAATATCTACCTTTTAGAAAGGAAAACATGGAGAGTGATTTCCATCTTGGTAAGCCACATGTATTTATAATTGTATTATTTAACAGGAAATTATTAGTACAGAGGATTTTGCTGAACAGACAAACAAGAGACAGACAGTCAGGATAGACTAGTTGTTTGTGTTGAAGGATTTGCATTAGTGTCCACTTCTTCCTTAGTTTGATTTATATTGTAAATTCACAGTTAGATTTGTTGTTGAAACAAAACTATGATGAAAGGCATAAGATGAAGCTATGATGAAGCATGTTGACCTTGAATGAAGCTCCATCAGGTGGCCTCATGGTTATTTGATTATTAAGATGTTGCCATTGCGTTTCTGTCAGCATCCATGCAAATGGTCGCTCGACTCAATGCCCTTAATGACGATCGCCATGAAAACATCAACTGCATGTTTGCGAAAGTCCTGAATAAGGAGCAGTACCTTTATGCTGAAGCCTCTAGTTTCTCTGGAGTTCCTGCTGAGCTCGACTGTGACCTTTCACCTCAGTCTGCTGTTGGTCTCGGCTCCAAACCTGCTTGTGGATTTGAGAGCCTCAGTATATGGGAACCAATAGCCAGCACAGCTTCATCAGCATACAAACTTCTCTTGGATATGGACAAAGGAGACCTTCCTCCCACAGAGAAAGAGTCTCCTCTCATGACCGAAGACACAGTGTTAGGTAATGTTGGAGCATCCATCCACCCAGCTCAGCATGTTGAGGCTCAGTCTAACCTGCTCCGTCTTGTTGAGGCTCCATCCCATGAGGCTCCAGTGACTGATGACTTCAAACTCATTGAGAGATTGAGGCTGCTTCAGCACTCCCCCATTGGTTTTGACGATGACTACCACCTGGAGACAGATGGAAAGAGATACCTCTATGCTCCCCCATGTGACTCATCTGGATTTGTGGCTGACTGCTGCTCACCCTGTGGATCCACTCTGAGCTGCCTGGATGAGTGGGAGCCACTGGTCAAATCCCACCTTGACTTGAAGAAGGAGGGATTTGGTGAGGAGCTCCTCTACGCTTCATCACATCTCTCTAGATTTGTAGTTGACTGCTCCCCACAGCATGGGCCGACTCTGGACCAGCTTGACAAATGGGAACCTGTTGTCAGCAGCACTGATTCTCACCTGATGCAGTTCCTCTCAGTCCTCCTGGAGGAGGAGGAACTTGGTGAAAAGCACATCTATGATTCCTCATCAGTGAGTTCTACATTTATAGCTGCCTGCACTGCACACCATGGCCCTACTCAAGATCAGGACTTGGAGAAGGAGGATGAACAATGTCCCTCTATCATCAAGAGGGAAACGGTCAACTCCTGTGCACAGACTGAGGCTGCTGCTGAAAGCTCTGTCACCGTCCTGCATCAACCTGAATGTTGTGAGGGAACAAAAGTCACTGTCCTCTCTGCTGGACCTGACAGTAACTCCACCTCAGAGGAGGCTCTCCCCGTCTCTCTTGCTGAATACACCCTGATTCACCTGCTTAAGGAAGGATCGACCAACTTGCTTCAGAAGTCCCAGGCTCCAGCCATCCAGGTTGAGGTCAAAGCTCCACCAAGCCTTGTGGTTGAAACTGTAAAGGACACCAAGGATCTGTCCGTTCTGACCCTGGAAGAGACACTTCCACCCGTCCAACTGGTCAAATCTACAGGACCTCAGAGTTCCAGTGCCAAAGACAGCCTGTCGACAAAACCAAAGAAGAAGAAGCGTGGCTTCTTTTCTTGGCTATCCCGCATATTCCGGAGGAAGAACAAGAAATCTGCTGACAACATGGCTGCAAAAGCAGAGACGCCGCTCCAACAGACCTGCCAGACAGAAGCAGATGAGCCAAAGCCCTGCTTGACTGCCCTCTCACCTGCAGTCCACTGCTGAACTCCTTTCATCTTCCTGTCCACTTTACTGAATCATATTATTTGAATACATTTGTTTGCACACTACTGTTACAGTGTCTTTGTGCATTTCTTCAAAACATACCTTTATTCCTGCAGTTATTGGTAAACTGTAGCCTAATTGTTTACTTTATTCTACATTAAAAAAGTACAATGTTTTGAGCTGTCACAGGCTCTTCATCAGGTAGGTTTTGCAATGAATCAGACAGGTTCAGGTGTTCCTCATTTACAGAATGGATATAGGTCCCACCCATAGGTGTGATCATGGAAAAACCAATGAAATCTCTACAAAGAAAGAAAAAATAGAAAAAAATATATATATAACCCGGAAATCCTGATTAACCTTCGTTAGAAAAAACCCCAATTAATTTATATTTGAGTATAATTCACCTAAGTAGGTAGCATACTATACATATCAAAAGCATTCACAGTATAAAGATGGGAGATATTTATAAAGATATTTATTTATATACATGTGGCCTATTAGTTCTATATTGGAAAGTTATAAGGGGTACTACAATCTCATGATTCACTGGTCATAGATGTAAGTTTTTTCCCCTCCCCCCAAAAAAGGAAAACAAAAACAACAACAACAACGACGGCAAGATATATATATATATGAAGAAATGATCTCATTAAGTTATCAAAAAAGGAAGAATAGTAGCCTAATATCAAAATGACAAAAAAGATTAAAAAAAAGAGAGACTATCTCAGAGGCAATATTTTAGATATAGAAACTCATGCTTGAACCGCTAATGGTCATTATCATTCATATGAAGGGTTTGATGGAGAAGTCCTCATTCAGACCGTGAGGGGCCCTTGTTTGGAGATGATATATCCAGTAAAGTTCTCATTGGAGAAGTCTGCTTTTCTTCTTTGTGGGAGAACTTGCTCGATACCTGTGTAACGGAGAGAAGCCACAGGATGGTTTAATTCATTGAAATGTCTAGCAACAGGGCTCTTTATATCACCTGTGCGTATGGTACCTCGGTGTTCTGCTATGCGGGTCTTTAGTTCTCTGTTCGTCTTGCCCACATATAGTCCACAGTGGCACTTCAGCATGTAGACCATATTGGTGGTAGAACATGTGATTTTGCCTTTTATTTTAATGGCTTTACCGTTAAGTGGATGGTTAAAGTGGGTGCTTCTTGTTGTGAATTACATTGCATGCATGAGTTACATCTCAAGTTGCCTTGTGGGTTGTCCAAGAAAGTGTGGGGTCTTTTTTGTGCCAAGTCTTAGTGAACTACCATATCGCCTATATTGGAGGCTCGTATATAGATCATCTGTGGAGGGGATCTGAAGGTGTTACCCAAAGATGGGTCCGCATTCAAGATGTGCCAGTGTTTTTTAATTATATGTTTGCTTGTGAGGAGTAGCGTGGGATACATTGGATACATTTGATACATTTTCATGCCCAGCGCCCATGTTGTTTAAATAGCAAATGCACTTGCGCCCATATTTGCGCCCATGGGCGTGTAGGTCTTAAAATGAGGTGTGGTCAGGCGCATTGTTGGCGCATTGCTATCTTGAGGCAGCGGAAAGCGATTGCGCCATTGACCAACAAAAACCTGGGCTAAAGTCTGGCGCAGTATTTTCCTGCTATTTAAAGGCCGCATTATTGAGATAGTAAGATGCGTCTCTCTCTCACTCTCTCTCTCTCTCTCTAACAAAACATACAACGTTACCATGCAAAATAGAAAAATAGGATCATCTACTATGAAAATTTGCACTTTACTTCGTTCCTGACATGTATTTTGTTGCCAAATTGCCATATGCTTTCACCATTACACAATGCCAAATGCCAAAAACTACGTGACCCGTGCGCAACGTACATGTCCCGTTAACCATCATCACACATTGCCAATTGCTAAATACGCAACCTACAACCAAGAAAAACAACACAGTAAATATGTAAAAAGCACAGCCCAACAAAAAGTCATGAAAATAAACTGTAAAGGCATCTTACCTTCACCCGACACACAACATAGGCCTACCCGATGCACACACACATCGCCATCGCGCACGAGCAGATCCGTTTCCTCAGCAGAAAACCGTTCGTTTCTCCAACTTGCCGAATCCGCCATTTAAATAGCAATGCGCCAAGGTGCAAGCGCACCTGGCTCTTAAAGGGAATGGGAGATGACACTCTGATTTGTTGAGTTCATGTTACGCCCAAAATACACCTATGATTAATTAAGGGACTTAGTACAACCCCTTTGCGCCTTGCGCCTTACTTTGCGCCCACATTGTGCGTCGTTTAACTAGCAATTTGGATTTGGACACGCCCTAAATGCACTTGCGGCATGCGCTTTAGACCATGCGCCATGGATCGTTTAAATAGGGCCCCATGTAGTTATTCTTCAAGACCAACTCTGCTAATCCTGTGATGCAGGAGGTTGTAGGTATAGCACCTTGTTCCCTCTGGTCCAGGTACCATTTGATAGCCTCCAGTGCTCCCTCATGAGGAACATTACTATATAGGCTCTCAATGTCCATAGTGACCATTAGGTCAAAGCCATCTTTATCCTTTATTCCCTTCAAAGTTTTGATCATGTCTGTCATATCAAGGATGAAAGAAGGTAATCTCCGAACACAGGGTTGTAAGGAAGAGTCTATGTATTTTGAGATGTTCTCTGTCACTGAGCCTATTGCAGACACTATAGGTCTTCCTTTTGGGTTGATGGGATCTTTATGAATCTTTGGGAGGGTGTAGAATAGTGGTACCCTGAGATGTTCCCTCCAAGTGTTCATGAATGTGTTTCTTGATTGATGTTGAGGGGTCACCCTGTAGTTTCTTATAAAAGGTGGCATCATTCAGTTGGTAGTTCATAATTTGTGGTAGTTTGGGAGTACAATGGCACCCCCCCTGTCTGCACTTTTCACTACAGTAGACTCGTCTTTGTCAAGAACTGATAGAGCTTCCATCTCCCTTTGTTGGACACTATTGCTGCCTGGACATCTTTTTCCACCAGTCCAATGAATGTTTCTAAGAATGCATTTCTATTCTTGGGAGGAATGAAATTAGATTTACTTCTGAAATTCGTTCTATTTGCTGTGTGTTTATCTCCACACCTGTAGTGTCGTTTTCTCCCATGTTGGCAAAGAATTCTTTTAGCCTCAGTGTTCCGAAGAATTTCTGAAAGTCTATATAGGTTTCAAAAGGATTACAAGAAGTAGTTGGGACAAAAGATAAACCCTTCTTGAAGGTCCTTCTCCATTAAGTTGACAATCATGAGGGAGTCCGTCCGCTCCGTGTGTCGTAGTAAGTTCTCTGCATATTTCTTCCTATATCCAGAATATTTCTTCCTATATTTACAGAATGGACCTATATCCATTCTGTAGATGAGGAACACCTGAACCTGTCTGATTCATTGCAAAACCTACCTGACGAAGAGCCCGTGAGGGCTCGAAACGTTGTAATTTTTTTCATGTCGAATAAATTAAGCAAAATATTGGGAGCTGCCACAGAGTCTAGTAACTATTTCGACTCAGCACCTGAGATGTGCGTGTGCTCACTCTGACTAAACTGTAGCCTAAGGCAGTGAAAGTGTAATGGAATGGATGGAATTGAATATATGTTGGCCATTAACATTTTCTTTACCTCTCTTACTAACAATATAATAAATATTTAATCTAAATGTGGCTGTTTTGTGAGAGTCCGGTAACGCTTTATTTTACAGGTCACTAATTACCGTGTAACTAGTCCGGGAATTAAGGAGTAACAATTTTGTAATTATTAGGGATTTATAAGGTAGTAAAATAAAGTGTTACCAAACAAACCTCCATTTTAGAATAAATACGTCCGTTTTGCTTCCCAGTTTATGAAAGCTTTCCCATTTGTTGTTCTAAACACCCGGTGTCTTCTGGTGCACAGGAAGTGATGTGTTTTACGTTTCCAGTTTGTTTGGAATAAACAGAAGAAGAACTGGGTAGCATGAGCAGCGTTAGCCACCACAGCTGAACAGACAAAGAAAAGAGAAACTCAAACTGCATCAACAGAAAATCCAAGGAAAAAGACATGACAGTATTGGACACACTGTTTGATTGACAGGTGATCTCTGGGAAGTGCAGTGCAGAAACACTACAGCGATGAGCGCTGAGCAACAAAGATAGAGACAAAATTAAAAAAAAAAACAAGAATCTCACATATTACCACTTACACTGGTGATGGAAATGGAGTTGGTGAGACAGTAAACAACAAATAGCTTATTTTTCAATTGATTTTTACTACAGTGCTGTGTGCACACTGATAGGCATGGTGTACAGCAGAAACTCACTATCTACAAATTACATCCGTTCTTTATTGAGCAATATCTAAATAATAAAAACAAGTACAAGATGTATTATAGGGGGGAAATGTAACTTGAACTATGCATCTCCACACCTTAGCTGCCAATTTTCACACAACTCCCACCATCCTTTTCTCACATTCAGAAAGAGCCACAAATATGCCGCGGGGACCGTCCAGACTCTGGACTCGCTTCCTTCCATACAGTAGAAGTCCAAGCAGCACATAATTCAGCGGTCGTTATTGTCAAGGCTCAGAAATGAGGTAAACAGAGACGTAGCCGTGTAGGCCGGACTGTGTATTAAGCTTTTGTATTGTAACCTTGTATGACATCTCCTCTCAAAGCTCGGAGGTATTTCATCTCTTGGCAGTGCCGCGGAGCCCGGACCCTTTGTGCGGCTCAGAGGGAGCGCTGGCTATAGGCTCGGATGTGCTGTAGTACGGCACCAGCTCTATTAGTGACTGGATGAAAGGAGCGCTCGCAGGCCAATGTAAATATTGAAAATGAAAGATGTTTTCCATCAGGAGACGGCTGTGATTGCGGCCGAGTGTGTTTCTCTGTGTGTGTAAACGTGTACTGTACAAGTATGCGTGTGAATGTATATGCCGCGATGTGTGTGTGTGTGTGTGTGTGAAGGACTAGAGAATAAAGAGAAAATAAAGAGTGTTTAAAATTCCTCTTTAATTTGGACACACTTTGATAAACTGTTTCTCATTATTTTTTTGTCCTGTGGAGATAAGAAATAAATGATTTTTAGTGCCATGCAAGAGATCACATATCTACCAAAGAGTATTAGTACAGAATAATATTAGGGCCACTTTGGAGGGAGAAAAAATATTGTATGATATTTTTCTGAATAAACTTTTGAGAAAAAAAAGTTGAAAAAGACTTTTCAGCAAAAAGTCAGATTAAAGTTGAAGATTTAAGTCAAAATAAATTTGAGTGGAAAAAAGTCAAAATGAACTTTTAAGAAAAATAAGTGAAAAATGCAGGCACTCGGCAAGTATGTGACTTCCTCAGCTACATAACACAGATGGTGAGTACATATGTAGTCTAACTGTTGAAACTGAAAGTCATACAGTATACCCCAGCATGTGTTTAAGTAGGCTATGAAAAAAGTTTGTTAATCTCACAATTCATTTTCTTTCTCTCAAAAGCTTATTTAGACTTTTCCTCAAAAGTTTATTTTGACTTTTGTCTCAAAAGTTTAGACTTTATTCAAAAATGTTTTGACTTCATTCTCAAAATATTATATATTTACTCTTTCGTACAGATCAGAGCTTATCATCGATGGATGCAGCCATTCTCCCAGCATCATTTTAGATATTTATTTCTGTAGTCTTTCAAATAAAAGTTGTAGAGAACTGGGAAGCTTTGAAAGGCTTGAATCAGCATCTCATCCATTTTGCGCTGTCCAGGCAGAACTACTGTTCATGAAACATAAATCACATCAGCAGGGAAATAAGACTGATGAGCTGCTGATGGCCGATGACCATGAGAAGTTCAGCTGTGGCCAACTGTTTTCGGCCTTCTGGTGACTGGCTGACTGTGTTGCTCGCAGTGTGAATGCACGGTTGCAGTATTATATATATCCGCATATTATACATTAGTATTCCATATATTATCCTTATATTATTAAATATATGATCCAAGGCAATTTTGTACCAGCCATATGTAGATCAGGATCAATAGAGCATATGTAGACATGTACATGAATGGATGCATCTATGCTGAATCACTCTTCAATCAAGGCTCTCTCGCATCTCATGTAAATGGACAAATATTATTATTGCAGCCCTTCGAGGCTCCCCTAACCAGCTTCACTAGACTATGTTTTCCCTCTCTCTCTCTCTCTCTCTCTCTCGCTCCCCCTCTCCCTCCCTCTTTCTCTCTCACACACACACACGCACACGCATACACACAAACTCAAAATCAAGTACCCCGCGCTAATTTCCTCAGGTACGAACAGATTGTTTGCTGCTTAGGAGCTGAAATATAATTAAAAGTCAATGAAGAGCAAAATTGCTATTTTGCAGGCTGTTGATATCTCAACAGCTCTTTGAAAAGGGAAATTACAAAAAGTGTCCCGGGGAGAAGAAAGAACCGCAGTGTGACGCTAATTATAGTACCTCGAAAATGTAGTTAAAATGAAATGAAAATGCTCTCCAATGACTGTGTTAGGGAGGCTGAAACATTCTGGAAATAAGAGATGTGTCAGCAGCAGTGTGGGTGGTGCACATATACTCCTACAGCAGGGAGGTGTGGATGGTTACAGCTTTGTGATAGACGAATAAGAGATAGACGATGGTTGTAGGGGCTTGTAAGGACTGTATTGGGTTTTTTTATCGGGTGGGGGGGTTATCAGAGAGTAGCTAGTTTTTAAGAAAGAGAGGATTTTGTGGAAGGGAAAAAGAGAGGAATTAGTGACATAGTGTCTGAGGGAAAGTGGGTGGAAGGGATTTGGAGAGGTAGAGTCTACTGCCACTTCTTCAGGACTCTGCACCAACCAAAAGCAGCCGAGGACCTAGATGTAGATGAACAAGAAAGATATGAATTGACCTGAAGTTAAAGCAATTAAAGAGTAACTAAACCCCAAAAACACTGTTTTCAGCTGAAAACCGCATTTGGGTATTTAGTAGTGTTGTCCATGGATTCAGGTCCAATTCTTGACATTTTAGCACGAACTTGTTGCATTCTACAGATTGCGTTATAAATACGTATGGAGACTGACCTCTACTGGTTGAAATCCAGCTATTGCAATTGAATTTTGATATAGGCTGATCAGTGGGTGTCTTGCTTTAGTCAGCAAGCAAACACTTTATTTAAAATGTAATTTTTTATTTTTTTTATTTTAGTAAAACAGTCCTTATGAGCCATGAAAGGAAGCACTGGGCAGCGCAGCTTACAGACTTCAGCACTGGACAGCGACTCTACCTGGAACATATTCACATTCTCTGCCATGATAGAGCGCAAACCTTACCATCAAATAAATAGCGTATTATGTTTTATATATTTTGGCCCCTAAAGAAAAATCATAACCAATATCTTCATCTCTCTGCTTCTATTGTGTCAGGTCAAAGCAGCACCATATTCGACAGTTTACGCTTTATGACTAACGTTACCTCTTCACAGGCCTGTTGTTAATGTGTTACCGTGGTGATTTGTTTATTGATTTATTTTTTAAAAGACTTAAGAGCAACAAGAACAGAATAGCTTTTGAAATAGCCTAATAATAGTCAATAGCTTAATAGCAATTGCCTACAAGACACAGGAACACATTGCCTATAGACTGGCTACCCCAAAAAATAGCATATTATGTTGAATCCATCAATCCATAAATAAAATGCAAGTGCAACAGCTGAACATTTCACTTTTCACAAATAACGTTGTGGGCAAAGAGCTGGCAGGCATATAAAACAAAATAAATAATAGCTGTCTAAGCTAACAGCTTTGGACCCCAACTGGTGTCTTTTCCGGTGTCTGACTTCTGATCTTTTCCGCTGCTTCAGAAGCTGCCTTTGTGATCTGCCATAATCCCAGACCACGAATCCCAATTTCCCTGAGTAAACTAGCAGTGAATATAGCTAAAAATCCACGGCACCCCGACTTCCACAGGGCAAACTCTCAGTTTATCTAATCTTCTTCCTTTCATATGCTTCATCTAGCACATCGTTCTAACAGCTTGCTCGGTGTTGGAGCCAAACATGAAGACAGATCTTAGGGTAGTGTTGACTATCTCTGGTGGGACTTCTTGAATTCCCTAATCTCTAGCTTCACCTAGCTGCTCTAACTTGTGTCTACTCAGTGATAACTTTTCCCTTACACTTTGTCTCCACATTCAAATCCAATTTTATGCTCAGGGCTCTCTCCTAACAGTTAAAAAGTAATTTATGTTCTTTTACTCTGGATTGCTGCAAGGGCTTCAACATTTGGTTATGCTACCAAGTGAATCATCCTTAGGCGCGACCAACTTTGCATCTCGACAGAATATCTCTGAGCATTGCTGTTCCTGAACATAGAGGACGCGTGGGGTCTTCCCCATAGTCCCTGTAGTTTGAGGTTTTTGGGGTGATGGCAGCACATCACAGGTTGCTCCAATAATTAATCTAATCCTCCATATTCCAAAGTTCTTTCCAGCTAAGCTTCTTCCTCTGTACTCTTTCCCAGTTCATCCGTTGTCCATGATTAGCTTGAGAAACTGTTTTGGCACACCATGCCGCTTCCCCCTGGCGACGCACAGTGATGTATTAGCTCCACTACCAGCTTCCTCTTCTCTAATGGTGTTGCTTTGTTCCAGACCAAAGTCTCCACGACCCTGTTGCACTTTCCCTACAGTATCCCCGTGTAAGTGCTCGAGCATGTGCTTATGTGCTCGCCGCTCACGCTGACTGCGCTTGCTGAACTGCTTCTTTAGGGGTCCATTTCCACCCCAGTTGCTAGGGGAAGCGAGTAGAGGGAAGAATGATGAGCATCTGTTCACATTAGGGTTGTCACAATACTAGAATTTCTAACTCTGATACAATACCCAGGAAAATATCGATATTCAATACCATTTTTGATGCCACAGGGGAAAAAAATGACAACACATTAAGAGGCATATAAATAGATTTTTAATATTAATATTTTTTTTTAAATATTATGTTGTTAAAATGTTAAAATATAATATATTTTAACATGAAAGCAATATTTTAAAGTTGTCTGAGATCAAACAACACATTTTTGATTGACAGGTGTCGATCACCGTCATGATTTGCTCTTTATTATTGAGGGGGAGTGGGCTTATACTATACAAGCATGTTAAACATCATATTACCTCCTGACCTCTGCAGCATAGACTGTTATTACACGGCTTTGTTGAATACTCGATTCTGATTGGTCAGTTACGGCATTCTACGGTCTGTTATTTCTGAATAGAAGACCACTGCTATGAATAACAGACTGTTGCTATGGACGCAGTTCTGATCATAGACTCTTGAGGACCACGTCCAATCATATCAATCCGCAGAAAGAAGCCCGGTAAATTTAACGGTTAATTTAAATGTAACAACGTCAGCTCATTTGCGACACCCTGTGGCAAAAAAACGTTAGCTTTCCGTTACTCCATCAGAAAACACCATGGAAGATTTTTCTAATATTAATTTTAATATATTTGGAGAGCACGAAACTTTCGATTCATGGGTAATGGCTGAACTGTCCCCAGTAAAGAAAAGAAAAAGAGAACAAGAAAACAGCGCAGAAAAATCAAGAGAGGTTAAAAGACACAAAGAGCTGGACCCCCCATCTCAGCTACAGATTTGCGGCTCCTCAGGTGTTCAGAGGTGCTGTCTCCAAACATAGCGAGCAGACTGGTCCGAAAACTGTGGTTCGAGGTACAGCTGCAACTGGCAAGACGAGGCAAAGAGGGCAATCGAGCCTTAACAAGAGACTCTTTTATTTTGAAACAGGATGAGAATGGCAATGAGTACGTTTCTCTCGCCCACAACGCTGAGACCAAGAACCACAAAGATGCCAAAGATCCATGTAAAGAAAATTACAGGGGGTGCATCTTCGCTGAGCCTGACAATCCAAACTGCCCCGTTGCCAGTTTTAAAAAGTATTTATCCCTTTGCCCTCCTGACGCTAAAGCTTTCTGCCTCCACCCACTAAAAAAAGACCAACAGCTACTGAACAGACAAGCAGTGTGGCTCGTGAGCCCATGGGGCACAATTTCGTTGGGCAAATGTTACCCCAAATCAGCCAGGCAGCCGGGCTTTCAAGGAGGTACACCAATCACAACTTGAGGAGCACAGCTGTCCAACTCCTCTCTCAGGCTGGTCTTGAGAGTAGGGTGATAATGTCTGTGACTGGGCACAGATGTGAGGGCAGCCTGAGGAGCTACTGGGCTCCAGCCATTACAGATAGGGAAAAGTGGAGCAAGGTCCTGTCCTCCAACTTTGCACTTACACAGCAGATTACCCCTGCTCTAGTCATCAGTCATCAGAACGCTTTTAGCTTGTTGAAGCAACAGATACTCACCAATGATAGGGAAAAATCAGCAGGGATAGAATTAGTGGATTATTATTGACAGAATGATTTTAAATCAGACATTTCAACGTCCGGTCGAGCCTTCTGACCGGACCCGGACAATGCATCTGAAAACCGGGCATCTGGCAACCTTACGATTATGTTAGCTAGCTCAATGTAGCTTGGTTAGCTAGCTAAACTAAAATGGCTAATGTGCAGGGTACGTTAACATTTATGATAAAGGTTTAATGCTTCAGTGATGTTGAAACGGGAGCTTTGGCTAACCTCTTGAAATTCTTTATATAGACTGGGGTGTCGGCTTTGCCAAGTTTGACGTGTTAACCCCCTTCGTCGGCAACACTCTGTAGCATTGTTTGCTGGCTGAGGCAACAACCCAGCTGACTGCTACTAGTGAGAGGAGGGGCTGTGGGCAGCGGTGTAGAGTGTGTGTGTGTGTGTGTGTGTGTGTGTGTGGCTAGTAGAGGCGGAGATTGTTCATTAAGAGAAAGCACTGCTGGTATCGACACTGTTGCAAATGAGTATTGTATCCGCTTCAAATTTTTAGTATGGAGTAAGTATATTTTTGACAACCCTAGTTCACATGACAGTAAACTTAATTTAAAGAGGGTGAAGACACGTGTGCATGCAAGCATTCATGCATGGTACACAAACACAGCATTTATTTAAGTTACTGTAATGTCACAAGAGGCTGAATCACTCTAGATGCATTGTTAAAGCAATAGGAAAAAGACAGATTCAAGCTTTTTTTTACTGATGCTGCTTTCAGAAGTATAGCTCAAACTGCTGCAGTAGAAAAATAAATTCAGCTTTAGAATGACCAGTTATTGACTGAACAATTAAGTTTCTTACTGAAAACATTGACATTCTATTCATGCAGCTGGTCAGACACGGTTGTCTTGCGGTTCATCTAAGAGTCAGTGCTTTATTAGATTCCGCTGATATTTGATATGTCTCTGGGGGAGAATGATAAACTGAATTGGCCGGTGCTGTGGATGAGGAAGTCAGAAAGGATCCAGGAAGATGCCTCATCTTACAAACCTCAAATCCCTCTGCTGTTTCTCAACTCTCTCAGCGTTGGTGACCAGGGTCTCAGCCTGCAGGGATAGAATTCAAACCTCGATCTTTGTTCGGTTTGGAGTCAATGGGTCGAACATGAATTTGGTCCGATGCTTTTGGACAAACCAGCCCTGGGCTATGTGTGTGGATTTGATATTAAGGCTTTCCCGCGAGAACCCAGGGATTAAGTGTTGATTAGGAAGCAGAAAATGATTTATACTGTTTGTGTAAAGTGCTTATACTGTCTGCTTAATTGCCTGTTTGATTTGTGAGTAATGTATGGGCTTCCGTGGGAGGATTTCACTAATTTTTTCCTCACTTTTTTTATTACTGGCAGCAACCCAATGAATATTTAATGGTGTTTTGCAAAAAACCACAAACGATTTTTGAGATATGTGTGCATGCGTGCATGCTTGGGTGTGTGGGAGTGTTTGTGTGTGTGTGTGCGTGTGTTTGTGTGTCTGTGTGTGTGTGTGTATACCTGGCTGTAAAAGGAGCATGATGAGGCAAGCGGTCTAAGGCAGACCAGACCTGTCAGTCTCTTGCTTAGCTGTTTGCTTTGGCAGGGCTGCAGCTGAGGAGCCAGGACAGAGCTTTCTGTGTGTGTGTGTGTGTGTGTGTGTGCGTTTGTATGTGTGTGCACTTGTGTAACTGTTCATGTGTGCGTCCATGTGTGAATGCTGAGCTCCTTTGGCACCTGTCATCCAGGTAATGAGCCCAGTGCTTTCATCAAAACAGCTGGAAGCAGCCCAGCAAGCCCTCTGCCTGCTCAATAACCTGCAAGACGGAGCCCAACAGAACCGCCTCAGTGCGCTGGCTGGATGGTCGGCACTGTATGGATGCACTGACAACACTTTTCACCGCTGATACTCATTCCCTGGACATTTACCATCAGCTGATACCAAGCACCAATCCAATTCCATTACTTTCGCTGAGCGATAGTGACGTAGGCCATTACTTTGGTGTCACTCAACATCAAAAGATTGATATGTAATCCATTTCCCTCCATTAGATAGCTCTCAGGCTTTTTGTGCGGAAAAAAGGAAGAGAGTAAAATCTGTTTTCTTGGACTCTGTTTTTTTAAATCTAATGTCAGCATTTAGTGTTGGGGGGAAATTCTCCAGCAGTGCTATCCCACTTTAGCCTGTTGTCAGTGTGATATCTTAAAGTGGCAGCAGTATCGGCGCTTCCCCAGCGAGGGGAACTCATAGGCGGAGACCTGGGTAGAATTCATTTGCTGTAGGCGTTGCAGCTTCACTCCAACTCTGTGTAAGATCGACCCTGCAGCGCATTGTAATCGAATCCATCTGTCTGTCAGAGCCAGTACAGCATAGTAAAATCATCGTCTCTCAAACAGAGAATAGATGCTCAAGCCTTTTCCCACACGTCAAGGAGAGTAATGAGCGGAGCTCGCTGGATTAGGAGCCCGCTGACGTTTTGGCGTCAAATTGGGAACAAACAGTTTCTTTCCAAAATGAGATAATCTGCAATTTGAAAAATATGACATCTGTTCCCACATAATGACTGTTGGCATGTAGCACAAGTAGAGTGTGGCATACTAGTGAGGTTATTAATTATATTTGTGGGCTGCATTTAAAAGAACAAGCAACATCTACAGGATGCAAACATCTGTGATTTTGAAATATAAAACAATAAATGACGGTCATCATTTTGTAAAAACAATGGAATGAATCAAACTCCTCAGAGACAGATACTGGCCTGGTATTCATCCCCTGGCATTTTGAAAACTAAAGCTCTCACTTTACGTTTTCTATTCCTTGGGTGAGAGTCAGTTAACAGAGACAAGGCAGGAGATCTGTATTCTGGATGCACGATGCATACACATGCATGCATACAAACACACACACACACACGCTGCCCTAGATAACATGCGTGCCTCAAACGTGATGGAAGAGGGACGGCTTCTCTAGCAGTGCTGGACAGTAATGGAGAAAGAGAGATGAAACAGCAAGCAGCCCTCTTAACTCTGCAGTGGAATAATTGGACAGTAGTAATAGTAGTGCTACGAGGAAATTACAATAATCAATTCTCAGTTCAGTCCTATGGAAAAACAAAACATTTATGTACAACGGCAACACGCATTTACATATTTCGTTTTAGGCTTTTAGCTGACACTCTTATCCTCAGCAACTTAGAGTGTAGAATAAGCTTCAATTCATTAATCACCAAGCAACCAGAACGATCATGTAAGAGCGAGAGCTGGAAAAAGAAATAGAATAAGAGCGAGATAGAAGGGATTTCTGACTTCTTGACAAGCCTAAAGAATCCTATTTGATACTTTCAATTTAAAATTCAAATACACAGCAATGTGTTGGTGGATGATCCTACCTATTGTTAAAGCTATCTTCGAATGTGTTACATGTGTTATATCTGCCGGATCCAACTTTCTCTTCCATCCGTGTGATTCAATATCCACAGTTTTCCTCCGGAGCCATTAGATCATTTATAGGTTGTTATTATTTGTCCTGTTGCTATACATGATGTCATTGTCAAGTCTCATGTGGAGACTGGTTGGAGTGTGTATGCGGCGCTCACCCGTATTGGCTGTGGTCGGTAAACACAGCGCTCACAGGCATGATAAACAGCTGAACACAGCGCAGTATATTGTTGATCAAGGCCGGTTGCAGTTGGTTTTTACACTTCTCCGTGGTATTTTGAGGCCCGGTCTCCTAGTGCGAGGCCTCCGATGCAATCAGCCAGGGAATGAGCTTAATCATTTATAATGAGTCCAGAGTCCAACCTGCCAGCCATATGAATGAGACAGATTTAACAGGTCAGAGCTGCTTAGCAGATCCAGGTTTTGTATCTACACTGCAAGAAAAAACATCTTAAGTCATTCAGTCTAGTTTCAAAATCTTATTTTTTAAAGTGGTCATCCTTGTTTTTTTTATTTTTTTTTAATTTTGTCTCCATCTTTGTTGCTCAGCGCTCATTGCTGTGGTGTTTCTGCTCTGCTCTTCCCAGAGATCACCTGTCAATCAAACAGTGAGTCCAGTACTGTGACGTCTTTTTCCTTGGATTTTCTGTTGATGCAGTTTGAGTTTCTGTAGGTGGCGCTCTGTTCTCTGTCTGTTAGCCATGGTGGCTATCACTGCTCATGCTAACTACTCTTCTACTTCTATAGAGATAGAGAGTTCTTTAATAAAAATGAAGAAGGAAGCACAGTATCTGGTAGGGATGTACTAGTATAGGTGCTGATACCAGGAACATACCAAACTAAAATAATATATTGATATCAGAGAAATTCCCCAGTACTGAAACCTGATACCAAGATGTTTTTTTTTTTACACCATGTTAATATTGCAGATAAAAAAGTTTTTGTGCTTTTTTTGTGCAGGCTATGTGGATAGATAGATGGCAAAGAAATGCAAGAGTGGACACAATATGCACACCTACATCTAAGTCAGCTAATTGAAAATACATTAAACAGACTTCATAAATAGCAGATTGCATCCACATTCAGACACACTCATAGTGATATCAAGAGGCAGACATTTTTTATAATCCCATCAGACACACTCCCGTATCAGTGCACAAACTGAGATTAATGCTGCTGGCTATTTTCACTCTGTATGAGCTGCTACAACCAAACAAGTGATGCAAGTCTGTTTACCAGCTCCGAAACTCTGCTGGAGATCGAGTGTGAAGCAACCTAATAGGATTTGCACTTGTACATGTTTTCATGGCTTCTCAGACAAAGCGCAAATATGTGATGCAGTTTGGGATTAACGGAAGAATGGAAAAAATAAAGGAATCAATAAATGAATTATTGACTGAATAAATGAAGGCGTGACCTAATGAATGGATGAATGAATGGATGAATAAATGATCAGTAAGAATGAAGCATGCTTATTCTTTGATCTACAGAACCTGGTAGTGGCCGTCCTGTAGGGAAAAATGAAATATTAACTCTTGTGTACAATCTACAGAATGTGTACCTGAGTTGCATAAAAAGTATGTGAGTATATATAAAACATGTTCACATAATAAGTGAGTATATAGAGCCAGATGACCACACCAACCCCTTGTTGACCGATGCTCTATAACATCCATCCAGGCTACATGTGGATGGTAGAGCACTTTAGCTCTTATTTTCTTTTTTAATAATAACACCTTGTGTTGTCAGTAATGCCTTAATAACTCTTAAAAGAGAAACTAAACCCCAAACCCAAATCTGTGTAAAGCCTGACATCTACTGGTAAAAAGCATGCTACTGAAATGGCCATCTGCTATTGGCTGATCTTTGGTACCAGGTAATGTCACCTTCATTAGAGTACAACAGGTGGTAACATCACCTGGCACCAAAGATCAGCCAATAACAGATGGCCATTTCAGTAGCATGCTTTTTTTTTTACCATTAGATGTCAGGCTTAACACAGATCTGGGTTTGGGGTTTAGTTACTATAAGGAATAGTTCACCCAAAAATGAAAATTCTGTCATCATCTACTCACCCTCATGCCAAATGAAAGACAGAAATTTGTTAGTCCATATAACACACAGGGAGGTTGCCAGCACAACTTGGTAGCAGCCTTCTCCAAAACAACTGAAGTCAATGGGGACCTGTTCTTTAGAGCTCCAAAACAAAAACAGCCAAACAATCACACTGTGAATAGAAAGACCTATACACCATTATTTGTTGCAAATCAATCAGCTGTAGTTAAGCTTTGCACTAAGTGATGGTGTAAATATACTGTAGGTCTTTTTGGAACTCTGAAGAACTGGTCCCCACTGACTTCAGCTGTTTTGGAGAAGGCTGCTATGGAGTTGTGCTGCAGCCTCCCTGTGTGTTATATGGACAAACTTCACCTGTGTTTCAACTGGCATGAGGGTTAGTACAGTAGATGATGACAGAATTTTCATTTTTGGGTGAACTATTCCTTTAAGTAAAATTTAATCAACACATCTATCCATTATACTTTATCCAAAGCCTCATTAAAATATGTCTTTATTCATAAAAACATAAGGCCAGTTAAACTAAATAAATGAATGCAGTCAAGTAAATTCAACTAACTAACAGCAACTAAGTAAAATCAGTTGCTGTAGGAGCTAAATTGAACACACGCTGTAGGAAAAAAACAGGTGCAGATTTGATGAAATTGAATTGTGGGCATGTGTTAATGTATTGAATGAAAATGAGGGTATGAATCAACCAGAACGAGGGACGGATATGGATCTTGTGCACTCAAATGAATCAAAAACGAGGGCATGAGGTCGATCTTGTGTGAACCCCATACCGCTTTGTGCCCTTGATATAGTAAATTGTGGCCTTGAAATCTACTTTTCATTCCCCTGCGGTCCCAGGCTCCGCACTGATCCTCCCCTTGGTGTTTTGATGGGCAGGGCTGGTCATCTAGGTTGTCAGAGTGGACACAGATTGCTGATACTGAACTATGCGGAGCTCACACAATAGGCCCGGGCCGGCAGTCTGGGCCAAAAAAGCCTTGGCTGGACAGATTCTCCTCATACCGATGTTATTACTGTTGGAGGTCTGTGATGGCTGTTGGCCGGCTGAGCCCGACAACAAAAGGTGGTTTCATCCTATTAGCGGAGTGCTAACGTGTCTAATTCCTCTCTAGTGATTCGGCCTGTCTCTTTGGACGCGGGAGGCAGACAAAAGCAAACGAACGCGGAGCCCGGCACCGCTCGACGGTCCAAAACGCCGGGATCGATCCCGTCTGTGGCGGGCGCGGCGCGGCGAGGCTGAAGACTGCAAAGTGTTTCGCTCTGCCAGACCCAAGGTCAGCCAGTGATCCGGCTCTGGAAGGCAGGGTGAAATGGAACCTGCGGAGGCATGTCAGAAATGTTAATTCTGGTTGACCAGGCATAAATAACATTGTCAGAGGAATTAGAGTTTGTTCCTGCGCCCTGGGTTTTACTGACACTGCAAGAAATGTTTTGGTGGAGGGACTGCTCTAGCGTCTCTCCAGGAAAAACAGTTTCTGTGAATTGTATAAATACATATTTTGACTATTGGTCCAATGACACGCGGGTTGAAGGGCACAATTTAAAAACACTTCAGAAGGCTCAGTTCTTGGACTTATTTTCCATAAATACTTCATTGTATTCCTTCTTTCCCCTAACACACACACACACACACACACACACACACACAGCAGCGCCAGCATAAGATTCCTTCTTTCTCTGGCACCAGAGGGTCTGCGGTGACATCACTGACCCAGGGGAAGCCAATTTTCCTATTTTTGGTGACATGCAGCCAGGAAAAACTCTCTCTCCCTTTCTCTCTCACCCGCTCTCTCTCTCTCTCTCTCTCTGCACCCCTCCCTCTCTTTCATCTGGGCTTTTAACACACCAGATAAGATAAGAGAGAGGCTGGGAGGCGGGGGGGGGGGGGGGCGTCCCGGCCGGGCTGGGCCGGGCTACTTGTCTAACACATATCACTATCATAGGAGCCATGATGTAATGCTGCTGCTGTTCGGCGGCCACACTGGGCGAAGTGATGGTTCACTTAGCGTTTTCGGCAGCCCATTCCTCAGCAGAGGCAGACCTCCGGCATGAGCTGCTCCTCTGCTGGACTGTTTCACTCTCTGGACAACTTTTCCTTAATAGTCTGCCTCTAAATGCCTGCCTTTGCAAAATTTGTTCATAGACTTGAAGAATAGATACGAGCAGTTTTCACAGTTTCCTCCAAACAAAATACCCCCATCAGCGCCAGAACAATTGGCTCAGGATGGTTGGTAGCCAAGTGTGAATACCTCTTCCTCTCCCCCTCCGCTCACAATTAGACGACCGTTACATTTATCCATCGCGACAGTGAGCACCGTTTAAAAACTCTACTGGAACAATTTCCACACGTATGAAGCCGTGTGTCGGCAAGTCGAGTGGACGAAGGCGAGAGAGAAGGCGAATCGGTGCGTGAAGGCGCGTTCCAAGCTTTCCGTGAAGAACTCAGCAGACCGAGTTTGTTATAATTGTACTTTTAAACGTTTAGTTAATTGTGCTGGCTATTGCCTATTTGTGTTTTGGCCTTGTGCATACTTTAATTTTACAGCATATGGTTTCATAACAGTGAGTCTGTAAGGCTGCGGTGGTTACAGACATTAACGCTGTAATGCTTAAAGCAGCCTGGCCTTTATAGTATTAACGGTTTATTGGTGCTCAACTATGGGAGTAAATGCACTTTTAAAGCCTATATGATGTGAGATATCAGTTGGCAGCTACTGAATTTGGCTGCCTCTCATTGCTTCTTTCCTCATCGCAGCCAGCTTTAGCTTATTAGATAGTTATTTACTCCTTGTAAGTGCTATTTACTGTAGTGATTCAGGGCATTTGGCACAGAGGATACACAGAAGCATTTAATTTTCTCTCTGATAAGTTTGGTTTTGGCTGCTGAACGATCTTTTACATGGAATATTTTGTCTCGGCGGATACAATCCACATCTGAGATCTGACCGTCTGCAGGACCACAGAGTCTCTGCTTCCCCGCTGCTTGAAAGAAATGGTGTCAAGGGTTGGGGGGACATATACATTTCCTCATAAGCTGTATTTGAAACTGCAGAGTGTTATTCTGCATCTCAAACTGTGCCGGATAATCCAATCCTTTAATGGCTCTCCGCCCAGCCAACTTATACTTAACCCCCACGTTGAGGATAGCTGAATTATTCTAAACTAGCCGTGAACCGGAGCCCCGCGAACACAACACCGCTCGCTGGTATTCATGTGCCGGTGCCACAGTGCTTGCTCGCACGTTCGGGAGCTTGGGTCCTCCTTTTCTTTCGCGGCGCTTGAATCCATCCCCTGTTTCCTATTTGGTCTGCTGCGCTCTCTCCCTGCGGGCGATGTGATAACATGCGGTAGAATCACCACTGAAACACCAATAAACCAAGGAGCCAAGCCTTAGATTTCCCGGGTGAGATGGAGTTACGCTGTCAGACGCTGGTCTCAGAGCAATTTTTTAAAGATCATTTTCATAGCATTTCTGCCGCTGGGAGATGTACAGGAGAGATGAGAGAGAGTGCCAGTGTGACATACTGTAAATGCGTCGCAAGTACAATGGCATGCTGAGCCACCAAGACACTCCAAACCAGTTTTAAGGGTAACACAGCAAGAAGGTCCTGGGTTTGAATCTTGGTCCTGGTCCTTTCTGTGTGGAGTTCACATGGGTATTTGCGTCCCACAGTCCAAAGACATGCAGGTCAGGTGAATTGAAGACTCTAAATTGCCCATAGGTGTGAATGTGAGTGTGTGTCTGTATATGTAATACCGTGCGATGGACTGGTGACCTGCCCAATGCATGCTGGGATAGCCTCCAGTCCCCCCATGACCCTGAATAGGAATAAGCAGGTATGGACAATGGGTGGATGGACTGAGAGGTTCAATGCTATCTGAAACTTTACTTTACTTTATATAACACCTTTTAAAACCAAGGTTACCCTTCACACTAAAAACTAGCATTAAAAACATACAATCACATATCACACAGACAAAAACAGAAAACCGGCAGACACAATTTTAAGACAACATAACAGCAAAAATAACAGCTTCAAGAGCCATTGAAAGCAAGGGAGTAAGTCTAAAAAAGATTATCAGCAAATCAGACAATCTGATATCAAGAGGAAGACTGTTCTATAGTTTCGGGGCAAAGCCAGCGAATGCACAGTCCCCCTTCAGTTGAAGCCTGGCCCTTGGGATAAGCAGCAGCCCTTGGTTAGAGGACCTAAGAGACCTCATGTTACCTCATCCTGATTCCATGTGATTCAAGAAAGGTTCAGACATTCCCAGACTCTGAATATCATTTGGTATTATTGAACTTTTGCTGAAAATATGCGCTTGCATTAGTCATTAGGCATGAGTGTGTGTGAGGTGTATCCTCTGTTCATGTCAGTTGATTGTGTCTTCATACTTTTTTATCAAACCAGTGCAAAGCAGACCGAGCTGAACTTTTTGCTGTAACTGTCCAGTGTGAACAGAAATGGTCTGGACCAGCGTGGTTCAGGTTCAGTCTGAGCCTTTTTGTGTGAAAATGACGTAATGAGCATAAAGCCGTCATTGTCCTGGGCTAAGCTTTAGCAGGAATTCCTCTTTAGAGCATTTTCACACTGACTTGGATTTTGAACCCTGGAGCAGTTTCCTTCTTAGTTTGGTCATATTGGTCCTTTGGTCATATGAAAACACAGCAATTGAACCAAGACCTTATTGTGAAGTTGGTTTCCAAACCAACTCTGGAGCTTCATTTAGAGTGAGAATGTCCAACTACAGGAAACACAGTGCATTATGGGTTAAACACGCTGTGGATTATGGTTTAAGGATGAGTTTTACCTCAGAAGAAAGTCCTTTCTCACACCAAATTTCTGACTAATGAAGGAAATGACTGCACACGTGTGGCTTTGGTTGATAAACTATGATTCGATTGAAACTTTGCCATATGAAACATAACCAAAGCAATGCGTAAATGCAAGAGCTTTAATGTAGTCACAACTCTTCGCCTAATTAGGAGCAAAGCAAAAAGTCTATAGGTTTGAAAACCACATTAACTTTTATGGTGCGATCACACGCCTTGTTGCATTTCTGTACTTGGCTTGTTTAGGTGCACACTGCCCACTTATAAGCAAACCAGGGCTTGTAAACAAAAGTCACATGAATTCACAAGTAACTCGTTTAATGGAGCATCGCGTTATGTCAGGCAGAACGCTGAAGCCGTGCAAGCTATCAGCTGATCGCCTATCAGCTGTCCAGTCCAAACAGCACATCAGCTGATCGGCATCAGTCTCAATCACCAATCACATTCAAACAAGTCAGTGAGGCGGGTTTTATAGTCTGATAGCTCACACTGCTGATCATTCATGCCACTGCCACTGTTGACCCAAGTCGTCAGGATGCTGGTGCAAGCTATCTCTGATTTTGTGTGGGTTTATGTTGGTTTTCATATTATTGAATGATGTGTCTGCTATGCCTTGGGGGTTTATTGCGCTCCCTGCAGAATCTCTGACACGCTGCTTGGATTCATTGGGGGAGCATCCTCAAGAGCAGTGCCTTCTCTGCCAAATACAACTGTATAACCACTTGTGCTATAAATGGTCCAAACTCCTTTGACGTAAGTGTCTCTGACTGAAATGGGGTTTTGGTAGCCTGTCATGATGTAATACACTGATAGTCCATAGAGCTTGTGATAAATAAACCAGCATGACATCTCATTAAAATCTGAAGCGAACCCAAGAATTTGTCAGTTAGTGAACCACTATCACTCAAATACTTTTAATAGCATAGCGTATTAAGAGCATATCATAGAAACGGTGTTACACTGGTGTCCTCATTTAGTCCCTTGGGTGCTAATGTACTTTGGTCATATATCTAAAACGCTTCTCTGGAGAATAGAAGGTTTTCAGTTCTCACCAGGCCAAACAAACTAAAGGAGTAAACTGAGTTTGAATATAACGCTCTAAACATGTTTGGTGTTAAAGTGCGCTGCATGTGAATATTTCATCCAATTCTCTGATGGAGTGATCTTTGTGTTGTTGTCCTGCTGCAGGCCTCCAGGACGACCCGCTCAGATGAGGACAGGGACACCGGCTGGGACGCCTGGGGGTCCTGGAGCGACTGCTCCCGAACCTGTGGAGGAGGAGCCTCCTACTCACTACGCCGCTGCCTCAACGGAGGGTAAACCTCATTTACTTAGCAAGACACTATTTGACAGTATTTTCTTTTGAAATATGGAAATACTTTCTGGCAGATCTCTGATCATTAAAGGCGGATAAAAGAATGCCACTTCTAAGATCTGATCCCTGCACAGCGCTACTTGAACACTTCTGCCATGTTATTGGGGTTGATGAGACTGCGTAATGACTAAAACTGTCAACTGGGCACATCAGCACATCAGCTCAACTCACAGATCATCGTTTTTCAAAGCACAAAATATTCATGGGAGAGATATCCCGTAGAATTGTTATGATATCTGTTAAGTAGAGTTTCCAGTTCAATCACTTTACCAGTAGACTCGATCATGTCCTGAAGGTGCACAATATTTTCAGCCTTTAGAGGAATCAGAAAGAGACTTTGGTAATCATGGAATTACTTTTAGGTCACTGATCCCATGCAAACACAAGGCACAGTTTGTACAGTAACTAATACTCTGGACATGTAATGACTTCCTACCTGCGGCCAGTGCAATGACTTGTTAACTTGTCAAAAAACAGACGGACAGGTACTTACTATTTTTCGTTTTTAAATATTAAATTCCTATATTTGTCTGAAATATAATTCTTTTGACCAGCATTTAGTCATTTATATTGTAATTTCCTGAGGAGGAATATGGAATTTTTAAGATACATTTTGATCTTGGCTATCCACACACACACATGTACATCAACATTCATGACCACATGCTCATGAACGCTCACAGTTTGATGTGTGTGTGTGTGAGAGAGAGAGAGAGAGAGAGAGAGAGAGAGAGAGAGAGAGAGATGGGTTGGAAACTATGACAGAGTCCAGATCGTCTCTGTGGACTACAGTGGATGGGAGGCTGGGAAGCCGGGGAGACAGTCGTCTGGGTACAGTCTAGTCTATATCTTCCTCATACTGATAAATGCATTAAGTGAGTGGGTTTCATTAAATCTCTGCTGGTTTTAAAAGCCACAATCCCACCCAACTGTGTCTACATTTGTTGTGAGCCCGTCTCTGCTCAGCAATTTGCTGTGCAGTGTTGCTTGCTGAGGAAGTCTTCCACATCACAGCCAATCTATTTCAGACTGTGCCCCGTGGCATCGCTCTATACCCTCCTGGCAAGGCATTTGTCTCCATTATTTCCAACTGCAACTCAACCTGAGTATCTCCCCTTGTGCCATTGGGGAAATTCCTGCTGCGATGGGTGCCAAAGTCATAAGTAAGAACAGTTTTACTGCGCATAAATAAAATACACATAAAACCACATGCCACTGCTAAAGTCGGCTAATTGGCATCTTGTGGTTACGGGCTAAATTCGGCGTCCCATTCAAGAGAAACAAAAGAGAAAGAGTAAATAACCCATGCAAACTGGCCTTGGGATTGCTTTGGACGTGATTTTATGGTGCTGTTTTGTCATATTAGGACCAGTGTTGCTCCATTGAATGCTTCCTGTGGAGGAATGCTTTTCTCCCTGCGGGGTGTAGAGTTACCAGCGCTGAGACCCAGATGTTTATCGGCCCTGTTAGAGCATGTCGACAAAGGCCTTAAGTTGCTAATCCAGATGCTTTAGCGTTTTCGTCCTGACCGCTTCTGCACGCCAATCAACAATCCCCTGCATTTTTTCCATAATAAATACTGATTACTGTAATGTAACCACTGACAATGAACATTGTCAGGATTAGGGGTTTGTTTCCCTCTAGAGTCACTGAGTCACTGAAAAATGAATGTGCACTAAGCTTTGACCGATATGGATTTTTGAAGGCCAGTACCAATACAGATATTTTTGGATCGTAGCTGCTGATATCTGATATTTTGTGCTGATACTTGATAAATTTGACCATTTTCATGCCAAAACATAAAAAAAAAACAGTTTTCAGTGTTTACCCCCCAGAATTATTCTTGTCAGGGTGGAAAAGCCTCTGACACAACTTTTTGATGAATGATGAATAATGAACTACTACTACTACTACTACTACTACTGCTACTAATACTACTACTACAACTGCTGTTACTGCCACTGCTACTACTACTGTTACTACTACTACTGCCAATAATAACAATAAAACATCCATGCATACATGTGAAATCTGCTCAAAATGTCTAATTTAGTATCAATTCAGGTTAAGGTCTTCCCATAAAAAACCAGTGTAGTATTGATCAGTTTTATAATAATTATGTAATCAATCAAACTGCATATCAGAGGTGGACCACACTGACTGGACCAGATCTGACTCAATATCAGCTATATATTATATAGCTGATAGGATTTGATTAATGTATTGGTTTGATGAAATATCTAAACCCTGACTGATAGTACTTTAAGATGCTTTGGTTAAAAGCCCGCACCAAATGACATCCACCTCCATTTCTTTCCCTAGATTATCCTAATTACAGCACACTGGAATGCCCTCTATGATGATATGTCAAAGCTGCGTTTTATCAGCATGGCCCGTGCATCTTTCCAGACCGTTTGAAGTCTGATGAGATGCCATGTCTTCAGCTGTCTAAAGACTCCCAGCGGTTGAGTCAGACAGGCGGAGCGTGGCCTCGGTCTCCGTAAACTCTGATCAGAGCTCCCAGCGTCTGGAAGTGATTGGGGTCTTGATTTGTTCAGACTTCCTCCGCACTGGGAGATTCACACTCCAGTCATTAGAGAAACATCTCTGAACAAGCCAGCACACCTGCCAGAGCCTACTGGGACAGGGGAGGGGGTGTGTGTACGTGGTGTGTGCGTGGTGTGTGCGTGTGTGCGTGTGTGTGTGTGCGCCCGCTACTGCTCCGGTGAGGGCCAGTTTGACTTCTGGACATAATTAGTGAGGACTTTCTGGAGAAATGAGTAGTGTGTGTGTGTGTGTGTGTGTGTGATGTCTCTGTGTGTGAGTCTTTGTGTTTTTGTGCGTGTGCATGAGAGTGTGTGAGCGTCTACTTGACTGCACTGATGAGGAATTGATATAGTCAGACTTTCTGTGTGTGTGTGTGTGTGTGTGTGTGTGTGTGTGTGTGTGTGTGTACGTGCTACAGAGGACAGTGGAGGATGATGAGAGTGAGAACATAAAACGTGCTCTAATCTCCAACTCCGTTCACAACGCCCACACACACAAAAACACACACGCACACGCACACGCACACACACACACTGAGTTTATGTCTGGCTTTAGTGTTTCTTTTGGAGCGAAGGTTGTCTTTGCCCACTGCTTTGCCTCCTCTGGTCCCAGACTCTTGTTTCCTTCTCCCCTTTAAAGGCACGATGACTCCCGCTCGCTCTGTCAGCAACATCGAAGAACCAGAGGAAATATCTGTCTGTAGTGGATAGGTGAACTGTCTGCACTCCAACATTGGGGCCAAATTTAAATGAAAACATCAAGGTTTTGGTAGATAGTTGGCCAACTTACTTGATGAGAAGGTAGACACCAAAATCATCCATGTGTCCCGGTAGATTGTTGGCTGTGGTGCTCCATGCTAACAGTTTAGCATACACTGTGTTGAGTGATAATAGGCTTCATGCTAACACTTTAGCATACACCATGTTGAGTGATTACTTGAAAGAGGACCACAACAGAAATAAGTTATCTTTTAACTTTATTGTGTTATCCTCAACATTTTTTTTTTACAGTAAATGAATATGTATTTGTCGCAGTGTATGACATTTTAGATATATTTGTTTTTGATATGTCAAATAAATCAAATCAAATCAAGATAGTAGGCTCCATGCTAAAAGTTTAGCATACACTATGTTGAGTGATAGACACCATGCTAACACTTTAGCATAGGCTACACTGTGTTGAGTGGTACATAGCCAACGCAAAACCATGTTTCTGTGATCTTTCAACAAAGAATATCTATATAGCACTACCACTACATCACTACTACTACACTACTACTACACTACTTCGACAGCAGTAATACTACAGTACTACTACAGTACTACTACAGTACAAATGGAGTACCATGTTTCCTTGTATCCTTTAAGGCAGCTGTCAGCAATTTACAGCTGCAGATGCTGCTGGTTTGGGATTTTACTGAATAAACTTTGTCCTTCAGGAAGCCCCAGACAGCAAAATCTAGTCAGGTGATGTGTGAGCCAAACTCCACCCGCCTCCTCCTTATCCATCGGTTAGGAAATGTGTCACCCAGCCCGCCACACACTCTGCCTTATCCCCATCCCACACTTTTCAGACACCCTGTATAATGTTTTTGGCCCCTCATTACCAAAGAGAACATCTTTCAAACTGATATCTCGCCCAGGAAGATTAGCTAGGGTGATAGCTTGCTCATGAAGTTGCTGGAGGAAAGCAAACCATTATCCATGCAGCGTCGGAAAAAAGAAATCATGGAAATGGAGCAAAGTGGATTCTGTCACGTTTGGTCAACTAGTTATGTTGAAGATAAAAAGAAGTGAAAAATAATGAAGAATGGGTGATATGTTCCTTTAAAGTGGTAATCCACAAAATCCTTGTTTTTTTTATTTTGTTGCCGTCTTATCTATTAGGTGTTCATTGCTGTGGTGTTTCTCTTTATTTTGTCTCCATCTTTGGTGCCAAGTGCTTAATCCTGGGGTATTTTTCATTTTGTCTCCATCTTTGTTGCTCAGCGCTCATTGCTGTGGTGTTTCCGCACCACTCTTCCAAGAGATCACCTGTCAATCAAACAGTGTGCCCAGTACTATGACGTCTTTTTCCTTGGATTTTCTTCGATGAAGCTTTAGAGGGGAAACGTTAAACCAGAACCGCCGCTGCTGCTATTTATTGTGTTATTTGAAAATACATACAGCATTTGAATCACTATGTTATCTCAAGAGAGTAGCAAAATGGACATTTACTATATTTATATGAAATTGTCCTATTTTTCCTGTAACATTTCCAGCACAGCGCCTGGTATAGTCGTCATTATTACTGTGGCCTGTCCTGAAAGAACCTGCCTGGTTGTGTCAGTGTTGTGAGTTCAGGACAAGACAAATGGCCGTAGCTGTAGACATTCCCAGACCCTGAAAACGCGGTCCACCCACGTACAACCACATGCATGCTAGCACATAGGCAGGCAAACACACACAAACACACACAAACACACACACACACACACACACACACAGGGGGTGTCCCACCATGGTTGAGTGATTCATGCATTTCAATGGGAGAAAGCTATTAATTGGTTCATTAATAAGGAGACATTCCTTGCTGGTCTCGCTGCCTGGTTTTCCTTGGAGCCAGCTGAATGGCTGCAGTGTGGTCCTCGGCTCTCTATCTACACTACATGGCAGATTAGGCCGGCCCTGTTTTACACCGGGACAAATGAGCTGCTACCAGTTTAGCCCAATGTTATTGTAAGCCGGCAGTGGAAATGTGCACTTTGTGGCAGTTAACACACACCAAGAGATTGGGTGTTGTTATTGTTGCTAACAAGGTGGAACGGATTTAACAGCGTGTCCGTGCTGTCAGGGGGAGAGGAACGTTGTGCTGTGGCACGTTACACACAGGGCTCAGGTTCTGTGTGTGTGTGTGTGTGTGTGTGTGTGTGTGTGTGTGTGTGTGTGTGTGTGTGTGTGTGTGTGTGTGTGACTGCATGCATATCTGCGGGTTCTATTTTGCTTGACGTTTTGGGCTCTGCCAGTTGGAGCTCAGGGGAAGGGCTCAGATGGCTGCTGGCTGGGTGAGGTGTGCTGCAGGTGGAGCGCACTGCAGCCTGGCAGGTGTGTGTGTGTGTGTGTGTGTGTGCACGTGCGTACATGCGTGCATGAGCATTTGTCAATGTGTGCATGTGTGTGCGTGCATCTGGTGCGTTCTTGCGTGTGCGTATGTGTAGTCATTACATTTACATTCTAGGCATTTAGCACACGCTCTTATCCAGAGCAACTTGAAGGTCAACAGTGGAAAAAGCTTCACTTGTTATATCAGCGAAATTGCATGTGATCAATTATTCTAATATTAATAACTTCATTTATCTAAAAGTGCTGTACAGGAAGGCAATAAAACAAGAATAGTAAAATACATGAGCAGGAGATGAAACTAGAAAAAATATTCAAAACAGCTTAGAAGAGAAAAAAACACGAAATGACAAGAAACATAAGGAACAATACAATATTAAAAGTGGGCAAAAAGAAAAACAATTCCAAAAATCATGTCTATCCAAAAATCATGTCTATAAAAATGTGTTTTAAAAAGTGAGTTAAATTAGTAAGGAGTGCAAAGTTCAGGCTCTTAGTGCTGTGATAATATTCCTGTAACCATGGAGAGATCATGTAACTGAATGAACTGAAATAAATAGATTAAGAGCAAAGGAGAGAGATAAAAGGGATTTTTCTTTATTCATTAAAAGGATTCTTAATTCAGGTCTGCTGTTCTGCTGTCAGGTAGAAAAACACCTCTCTGTATGCAAAAAAAAAAAGTGGTGCTTCATAACTGCTATGAATTCCTTTTTACAGCTTATGATTTTTTGATTAAAGACTCTTTTGTTTGCTGCAGGAATCTTTTCAATCAAGTCAAGTATCGCTTTGTTGCCTGTTGGTTTCCATTAGCGCTCACTGAGAATGTTTCTCTTTTGCCTTGCTCTGCAGAAACTGCGAGGGCAAAAACATCCGCTACAGAACCTGCAGCAATATGGTGAGTCTGATCTTTACAGCACGCTATGAAGAATAGACGCCACATTGATTTCAGATGTATAGACATTCACTGAGAGCAGAAATTGAAAACAAAAATTGAAACAAGAAAATGTATCTTTTTTTTTTTTTAAAGCTTCACTAGGCAACTCTGCATGTTGGCAGCTCCAAATGGCAGTGAGAGGTAACTTTTTTGAAAAATTTGAACTTCAATAGCCAGAAATCCTGTAACATGACATCAGTAAACCGCAGTAAACTCCGGTCTGTGATGGTTTATACCAAAGGAAACCAAAGAGACAAGAGAGGAAAAGATCTATTGTTGGTGAGTCCAGCTTCCTCTGGATGGAGCCTTGCTTCTGTTTAGGAGACAGTTTTATATTTTTATAGTTTTATATTTAAGTTCCTATTTGTTACCTCCAGTCTGCCAACAAGATTTCCCAGTGTTCATACCTGACACTAGAATTTCATTAGGGCAAATAGGGTATTAGTGGGTGTTCTTGCTCTTCTCTATTGCAGCCCCACTTGATGGGACAGTGTATTTTTACATACAAATCTTGCCTAGTTCAGCTTTAAGCTACTATATCTTGTTGATTTGATTAGTCACAAGAGGAAACAATGAGTGAGAAAACAGTTTGGCCGGAGCTTCCTCTTATACTGTCAGTCCCTTAGGAATGTACTGGACACTCTCCACCCAGTTACTACTGAGTATTAGTCCAGGCCATGCTATAAATATGTAATGTACGTGTTATCCTGGCTAGGGAAATGAGTGATGCATTACTGTAACAAAAGCTTCCTCGAGTTCTATGTGAACAATCCCTCTGACAGTCCTTGACAGTGTTCCATCTGGTAAAATCAACAGTCTTCATTTGCTCCATCAGAGACCGGGAACCACAACCGCCCCCATTATAGTTAGCTCTGCAGTGGGACTGCACTCTCCCAGACCACAGAAACACATCCAGCCTGTGTGGAGCTGCAGGGACGACCACAGCCCATCTCGCACCATTTTGTAATCAAAGGAAGACAAGTCCTATTTCTCTCCCTTTCCCCATTGAAGTGGTTATGTCTAGATTTATTGTGGAGCGGCAATGATTTCAATCACATCCAGTGGGAAGAGTTCCCGGGATAATATTTATCCCATTTCTCCCCTCCGGGTAGATAGAGGCGAAGGCCGTGGCGGAGGCTCTGTTTAGTCAACGCTTGATATTGGCATCCAAGGGATCTGAGGATGAGTTAGTTCATGTTTGTGTGTGTGTGTGTGACTGAGTGAAGGTGATATGTCGGGGTGAGTGTGTCCAGCTCGCAGTCAGGGAGAGGCGGAGTGAAGAGCTACAGTATTGGCTGCTGACAGTCTGTCAGATGTCGTCCGGTGGAACAAGCCTCTATTTATTGATCTGAGACAGCTTTCAACCCCAAGAAGCTGTCCAGGAGTTACGTTGTTGACAGTTTTTTTTTTCTGCAGGATCACCTCCTTTGCTTTGTTCAGAGAGGCTGATTTTTTTTGCATCATGTTTTGATCCACACAGAATCTGCTCTTTTTTTGATCCGATATAAACCATATTCCTAGGTGCTTTGACATGTGATTCAAATCGCATCTCTGAAAAGACAACTTTGTCTGACCACTCAGATTGGATTTCATTTTTTTCCATTACACCATGACTCCATTATTAGATGTCACATAATGTGAAAAGAAGAGCAGAGAGGTTTCCTGCTTCCTCTAACTGCACCATCATAAAAATTGTAAGAATAAGCAATGGTGAGATTTCCATGTTATGAGCTTGCTGCACATAGTTGTTGTACAGAAATCAATGTGCACACGCCTGCTGCGTTACTATGACAACCAGTGTCGTAATTGATTATACTGTCTAAACACACAAATCTGATCTGGTCACTTGTGAATTAAAATAAAGTACAATCTGACAGTCAGCCTTAAGGATCAGATGTGAAAAACAAATCGAACGTCCCATAGTATTAGGGCCAGGCAAGAAAAAAAATATATTTTCATTTCATTCAAGTCATAATTTCAAAATTAAATTTTGAAAATACAATTGAAATGGTGTTTTGAGAAAAAAGTCAGTGATCAAAAGCCAATTTTCACTCTCCTATAAAGACACATCTCCAGCATTGAGTGCTGCACGGTTTAAAAGGCAAAGTGGAACTTTTCTTAAAGGTAGTCTAACATTAGCTGTCTTTAGATACTGTAGCTAATGCTACAGGCAAACCAGCTATTGCTCTTGGCATATGCCTGAGGGACTTTTGTTCCCTCACTGACAGGCAGCTGGACACTGGAACGCACACTGGTTGTAAATTGCGACATACCAAATGGGAATTTCTGACTTCTGACTTTGAGTGGAATGCAGCAATAGCACTTCTCTCTCTCTCTTTCGCTCTCTCTCTCTCTCTCTCTCTCTCTCTCTCTCTCTCTCTCTCTCTCTCTCTCACTCTGAAGGACTGTCCAGCGGAGTCTGGGGATTTCCGGACCCAGCAGTGTTCAGCCCACAATGATATCAAGTACCAGGGCGTGGCCCACGAGTGGGTCCCGGTGCCCTACGACCCCTCGGCACCCTGCGCCCTGCGGTGCCTGGCCAAAGGGAGGAGTCTGAGCGTTGAACTCGCCCCCAAGGTGCTGGACGGGACGCGGTGCCGGGCCGACGCCTTTGACATGTGCATCAGCGGAGTGTGTCAGGTAGGAGCTGGTTTGATGCTTACAGTTAGGGTGAAGGTGATATGTTGAGTTGATTTGCTGATATACTGGATCGATCTTGGAATTTATTAAAAAATGGATATCGACCAGGCAGGTGTCATCCACCTCTGATATAATGGATATGATGCCGTTTGGTTGATTACATGTTTATTGTAGAATTGATCTATACTACACTGGTTGCCTATGGGATTCTAATGAGACATTTTGATCCAATACTACATAAGTATGAATGAATGGGTTTCAATGGAGAGTTTTAGTGTCCCATGATGCTCTAAATGCTGTTTCAGAGGCTTTTCCACCCTGACAAGAATACAAATCTGGGGGAAACACTGAAAACATTTTTCCACATGAAAATTGGTCAAGTTTAACAATATTGAATATCAGCACAAAATTTTGGCTCCCTGCAGCTTCAATCCAAAAATATCAGTCTAACCCTAGTAACAATTTCAGGTCAAATTGAACACAGTATAATACAACTTCACAGTTGTTTTTTCATCAGATTAGGTTAGATCAGATTAGAAACTTTCATGATCCCCGTGGGGAAAATGAGTCGCTGCAGCAGCAGAGAATAGGATCAAGTTAAGGATAAGACAAATAGAGAAGACTGAAGATTATACAACAAGTAATCAAGCCTACCAAATAGATTGAAATGGAAAAATAATACAAATGTACAGAAATGTGTATATATGCGTTGCAGCTAGACACATAATATGAATATGAATAGGAAATATGGATAAATATTCACGTGCAAATATGCATTATACTCACTATTAGATTTAGAGAGGCCTTTTTTGTCTTTGGCTCAGACTTTTATCATGTTTGCTCCGGAACAACATCCAGTATTTCCACTCAGTACAGCCATACGTTTTGCGTGCCGCCGGCTCTGAGATACCATCTCTGCTCCACATAGTTGCTTTGTGGCTGCAGCCAAATAATGTGGAGCCACATGTGGGAATGGGCCATCGTGCAATGATGAGCTGAAACATGGAAACTTTCCTCCGGTCCCTGCAGTGTCATAATCATGTCAAAGAGTCTATATTTAGTATAGATGATGTTGTTTTAGGAGCCACTGAGCGGGATTTACTGTGGATCCGATGCCTTCCCAGAGGCCGGCTGCTTGATTAGAGACTGTTTGTGACGGGATGACAGGAGGAGGAGTGCATGTATCACACTGACAGACTCATTTCCAAAACAATTATTTATATATGCTGTTTGGCCCATAGGTGATAGACTAGAAAGCACTCTTATTATGAGCTACTGTACTGTTTCCATCCAACTGTCAAATGAATTTTAAGCGAACTTCTGAAATGTCGCCAAAGTTAAAATGTGATTTAGGTGCATTTCCATCAGCTGGGTTGAAGCGGAAAACAAGAATTGATTCGTTTTGGGCAAGTTGTTGTTGTTCTTTTGTGTCATGTTGGCCATATTTCATACAGTCTGAAGACGAAAAGAAAGAAACGCACTTGGCAGGATTTGAATACACCAGCTAATGGCCCTACAACCATGATGGGGAGAGACAGCGCGTTTAACATTTCTGGGAAGTCACGGCGGACAGAAATTTTACTGACAACATTTCAGAACGTCCAAAGCCACTTTTGAGCTGTTGTGCAATGAAACTGAACCAGTATGTCATTATTTATTTGACACATGCATTTCCATCGCCATTTATTGCATAATTTCTTTATCGGAAAAAACTCTCCCACCTCAAGCGAGAAAACCAGTTTGTGATATTGAGGATATTTGATCGAAATTGGTATATGATGATCTAACTTAACTGTTGATACTATATTTTATAACATATCTTATACTATACTTAACATTTTTATATATACTGTATATTTTATACTTTATACTATGTCTATATTTATCTGTAAACCATAGGCCACAGACACTTTATGTACAGTTCTTGTGTGTATATGTATAACAGCCATAATTATTTTAATAGTTAACTTAGTCAACTTCATGAGCCATTACTGTCTTACCACTGTTCATTTCCTTTGGTACTTAGTTTCATTGTGTTCTGATTTGTTCTCTAATTTATTATTTTATTTACTATCTTTATTTCTTTCGCTGCAATCTCACCAGATCAAATTCCTCGTATGTGTAAATGTACCTGGGAATAAACTCCGCTAAAGGGAATAGGAAGCGTGGCATTTTGAACAAAATGATCAAGGATAAGGCTGAATATAGGAATAATAAGGAAGGTAGGAAGGAAAGATGGTGAGACAGAGGAAGAGGGGAAGTACTGCGAGAAGAGACAAGTTCAGAAGAGTGAGAGTAAAACGAGGAAGGAATGAGGGTGAGAAAGACATCCGCCCTTCTCCGCTTCCCCACCAGCAGCCAAGAGGAACAGGGGCAGCGTCGCCTCATCAGATGCATTAACGAAATCGTCTCCTTATGCAAATCCCTCTGACCGCATCCACACCCAGCGCCGGCTCACAATGCGGCTGCTTGAGTGGAAAAGGCAGACGCATTTACTCTGTGACACGTGAAATTACACCGCCGCTGATATCTCTATACACGAGTCCTAAGAGGCTTACACTGTTCCCCATCTAGAGCTGTCATCCTTAAGTGTCACACTGCTTTGATAATACTACAATGGCGCAGACATTTTTTTTCGCTCACAGAAAAGGTGTTTTTCAGACGGCTCGGCTCTCAGCCGACTGCCTCTACGTAATATTGTAAGTTGAGTGGAAAAAAAAAAAAAAAAAAGGGGGTGGTGGGTGGCATAATGGACTCTACCTTCATAGACGCAAGTGAAAGTCTGTTTACATGTGATAGTCTTAGTATCAGCGTGTTTTCAGATCCGTCTCTGTGTGGTTCTGTGGTCACAGTGCCAGACCCCAGTCACACACCATTAGTGAAATTACCCTTAATGCAGCCGCATTGTTTATGTGATATACTAGAGTGTGTATTTGTGTGAGTGTGTGTGTGTGTGTGTGTATGCATGCTTTTTTGCCTGTTTAGTACAGTATCCATGACTGTTTCCTCCAGAATTGTGTTCTTGTCAAGGCGGAAAAGCCTCAGCATTTAGACAGTCATGGGACACTAAAACTCTCCACTGAAGATATGTCCCAAGAAGAAGAAGGAGAAGAAGGAGAAGAGCAACAACAACAACAATAAGAAGAAGAAAAAAATAAAACATATTCATGCCTACTTGTGTGGAATGTGACCAAAATGTCTCACTAGTATCAATTCAGGTGAAGGGCCTCCCATAGACAACCAGTGTAGAATAGATTGATAGTTTACTGTCCTCAGAGAGGAAATTCTTTTCACAGTCGGCACAAGCCAGAACAAAAACAAAACAATGACTCATACACCATACAACACTAACAAAACACACTGACATAGAGAACATTACGCAGGAATCACAATGGCGGGGGAGAGTTGTTGGACAAAGCTGTTGCTGAAGCGGGCCTTCCTGCACATAGGTGTCCTGTATCTGTGACCAGAGGGGAGCAGAGTGAAGTGACAGCAGAGTGGGTGTTCTGGATCATGTGCGATTACGTGTGCTTTACGTGTTGCGGCTGTTGAAATGAGGTTAGATAGATCGGCCGATTATCTTAGTGTCTTTGTGTGTGATCTTTAAGTATCGATTCCTATTGGTGGCAGTAAGCGTATGGAAAAAAAAACAGATGGTGCCATATAGAGGGACTGGCTCAGTGATGCTACAATACAGGAGGAGGGGGAGGTGGGGTTGGACAGACAGGTTTTTTTACTTTGCAGTTGACAGTGTTTCTGAGGTTACTGCCCAGTGTAATGCCTAGGTATTTGACTGCCTCAGCTACCTCTACTGTCTCACCATGAATAATGGTAGGACTGGGGGAGCGATCAGGTGTTATGGCGGGGGGGTTTTATGTGCAGCAGCAGTAGTGGAGGAGACAGGCCACTGCATCATCTGTGCCTCTCTTTCACTTGTAAACAAACTGAAGGGTGTCCAGGAGTGGAATAACAGATGGTAGGACGATGTTTAAGACCAGTTTCTCTAAGCACTTCATCACGATGGAGATGAGGGCTACAGGCCGATAGTGGTTCACTTCAGATGGATGGGGTTTCTTGGGAGCAGGAATGATGGTTGAGGTCTTCCATGTGTCTGGAACTGTGGTGGTGCGGCGGGATTTGAGGCAAAGAGAGTGGAGGATGGGTGAGAGCTCCAGGGTGCAGGTTTTTAAGACCTGACCCAAGATCCCATCCGGCCTGGGAGGTACTGATCAATTATAAAATATATAAATAATCAGTCAAACTGGATCTTATCCATCACATCAGCGGTGGATGACACTGACTGGACCAGATCTGATTTTTAATAAAAGGCCAATATCGGCTCGATATATCGGTCCAACCCTATTGCATACAGTATCAATGACTGTTTCCTAGCTTTACTATATACAATTTGCCTCTGGTTCATTTTCCCATAGAATACAAAGCATTACTTTCTTTGTTCTGAAAGAGAGGCTGGAGACTGTTTGACTTGACTGTTTGTTCTCTGTTTAGATGGCCCACTACTGTATGAGTAAACACGTCTGACAGATGAACAGATGCAGATACTCCATAAGTACCGGCGGCTCGAGGCGGCTCCTTTTATTCATTTGTTTGCAACTTCGGAAATAGTGTTGCAATAATGCCAGATCTGTCAGCTCTGTATATATTTTTCTATGAGTACAGTTAAACCAGGCAAGCGTAGCTGGCATGCAATAGAAATCAAGCGCTACAGAGCATCCCATTGGATGTTGATGATTCTAATGCTGCATTCCAGACAGGTCGGAAAGTAGAAAATTCCTATAGTACTTCCTCCTAGGAAAAAATGCAATGGAAAGTCTCTGAAAGTCAGAATTCCAAATAGGAACCTCAAGGTTTCTGACATTATGTGATGCAGTTATCTGACGCCATGTCCTGTAAGTTCATTTTTCAGCATTGTGGTAAATGGTTAAACATGTAAATTTAAAATGTAAAGTTGCACTTACAGCTGCTTAAGTTCAGTGGTAACTAGCTTATTTTGCGTTGGGCAAAGAAAATCTCACAGACGTCCATTTTCCTTCCCTGTTTTTTCCGAGCTGGACCACTGGAACCAGCAGAGGTTATAATCATGACCGACCAGCTGGGAATTTACGACTTCCCACTTTGCATGGAGCGCAGCAGCATTAGTAGCTTTTTTCTTTAACTGTCAGCCTCTTGTTATTGCCCTCCCAATCCTCCCTCGTTGCTTTAGATTTTATTGGCTTCAGTTTGTGAGAGCGCTGATGTGTTTGTCAATGTCTGCACAGTTGAAGGCTGTACAAAACTCTACAGGCAAGAACCTGAGCCGCATAATGGAATGGAGACCTTCATGCTTGAGAAGGTGATGGATGGTATTTGTATAGCTCTTTTCATTGGGCCTCTGCGCTGTTTTCACATGGCGATACAGAGGTGAGTATCACCTAGCTCCTCTTATGAGTGACTCCGGCTATGACTGGTGACTGCTGCCAGCCCACCGTAGGCAAAAGCACCGCCGCCTCTCTTTCATGTGTGGATGAGGTAACGGGGTGCGTGCTTGGGTTTCGTCTCTGAGAGCTGTGGGCCTCTCCTGAGTGCCTCTCTTGGACTGTGGTGCACTGTACACTAAGTCATCCTGGTTAATGTCTGAGAAGTGATCCAGAAACTAGGCTTCTGCCGATATGGGATTTTGCAGACCGATATTTTTGTAGTGAATCTGCTGATCCAAAGCAATCCATCACCTTAAAACACAGGGTTCTGGGTTTTACCGATATGGGTTTTGAAGGCTGATACCAATTTTTTTGTATTGAAGCTGTATTGAAGCTGTCAGTATCTTTAAATGTTTCCATTTTCATGCCAAAAAATTACAATTATTCAGTGTTTCTCTATTTGTGTACTCTCTGCTTGTCTTATCTGCAACTATATCCCATTTTCTGGTGCTGCAGCGAACCAATTTCCCCACGGGGATCAATCAAGTTTCTAATCTGATCTAATCTGATCTAAAAAATGTGATGTTCACATTCCTTGTCCAATCGTTATGAAGCTCCAAAGTTACAATATACTGTGTTCAAATTAACTTAAAATTATAACTAGGGTTAGACCAATATTTTTCGATTGAAGCTTTTGGAGAACAAATATTTTGTGTCGATATTCAATATCTGACCATTTTCATGCCGCAAAATTCCAAAAAATGACAAATATTCAGTGTTTCCTCCAGAATTTTATTCATGGCAGTGTCAAGATTGGAAGTGTCTTGAAACTCCAATGAGTGGGGAGTTTTTGCTCCAAATCAGAATATGAGATATACCAGAAAGTGAGTTTTGAAAGCCAGAAATCTCAGCACCTGGCCAAGTAATCACTGAGTCATTGGTGTTGACCAAGGTCGCATTCTGACTCAGATCTGACTCAGTATCAGGAGGCAGTTTATGGGCCAATTTTGGCTTGAATGGGCTAGGTGTCAAGCATAAGAATCAGGTCGCCTTTGGCTGGCAATCACTGGGCCGAATGTGTTTTCTTTGACTCTGGCAAGGCAAAATATATTTTGCAATTCCAATTCCAACAGGCCAGAATAAGTCACTCAACCCGACTTCGGCTAGGAGGACTCGGGCCGCTTTACTCGGGACGATTCTAGCGTGTCATTTAAACTGAAAAAGGCCAATATCGTCCCCTGTATCAGTCTAACCCTACCAGCGAACCGGCCAAATACAGGTACTTCACAGCAGTAATGGGAGACATATGCTGGTCGTCTGCACAAACAGCAGCTGCTGCAGGCCCTGGCATGCAGAGAAGCCATTGGGCACGACAGGCTAAGGTATGAGATGGCATGGACCGGTGATGGAGGCAGCAGGGGGGGTGGGGGTTGGGTGGAGGGCACGGGATGGGGAGGGGGTACTGTACTGTAGCTGGGACTTGTCAATGACAGAATAAGGCCAGTCCCCCCTCCAGTGCATGTATATGGATTAATAATACACCACACAGCAGCATGAAATCCAGCTGTATACAAGAGGGGAAAATAAATACAGTTCCTGAGAGTACAGGGGAGGGGAGGTGCAGTGTGTGTTTGTGTGTGTTCTCCGTGTGTATGTTTATGTGTCACTTTGTTTTACCGGCCTGTCACAGTAAGTCAGGATGACAAGCCCTAGTATATTCACATTAGGCTGTGTGTGTGTGTGTGTGTGTGTGTGTGTGTGTGTGTGTGTGTGTGTGTGTGTGTGTGTGCATGCAGGGATGTAGTGGAGAGGTGGAAACCCATCTAAACTCAGTTGACCCACCTTTTTATTTTTCAGAATAGAGTTTACTTATGGAATAGAGTACATATACTTACATACATAAATCTTTTATGACACATATTCATAGTAAGTACTATCAAACTGATGTTAGTTATATGAGGAAAGGGTCTTTTAAGGGGGGAAAAAGCAAAAATGTATGTTCTTTTTTAGATTGGTGATTGTTTGCCTTATGATGATCCCCGACTGGAGGCCATGGTTTACCCTCCTTTTTATTTATCACCGCATCACTGTGTGTGTATGTGTGTCCGTATGGCATATAGTGTAAAAATAGTGGATGATGATGTCACCATTGGTTTCTAAAGGCTGTGTTTGAAACCCAGGAAGTCATGCCATGTTTGTAACAATGGCATCCCGTGGGCCTTTTGGATGCATTGTGACTCTGATGAAACTGGTTAGACATGGGTTATCCCATTGTGATATTCGTTCATTTTCTCTACGGAACCTGTGACCTTCTTGCTGTGAGGCGGCAGTGACCTTAAACTTCTACCCTAAGGTCTCTCATGCGGGATCATCATTACACACGCGCGCTTCACGGCCAAGCTTTGTTCAAAGCCACAGAACTTAATTTTAAATTCTAGTGAAGATCCTAAGGTTTCCAAAGATACCGAGTATGTCATGCTGAATTACAGGGAAATGTGTGTAAAATGATGCACAACACATCTAGAGTATTTCCATTTGATGCATGGTGCAGCCATAAAAAAATAAATGGCATCTTTGGTGTATGAATATCTCACTCAGTATAAGCAGCTATAGCTTCAATGAAGTGTTGGAACAAGCAGATACAGAATAAATATATAACATTGTATGTCACATTAACTTTGAACCTCAATTGTATCAATGCAACATATGCTCCAACCCTAACTTGAACATATGTGCAGTGTCTTTCTGTCTCTTCACCCCTTGGCCAGCCCCCACATCTCTCCCTCTCTTGTCTGAATGTGTTCTGTGTGTTGTGTGTGTTGTGTGTGCAGGAGGTGGGCTGCGACCGGCAGCTGGGCAGCGGTGCCAGGGAGGATAACTGCGGCGTCTGCGGCGGCGACGGCTCCACATGCCGGCTGGTGCGAGGACAGGCCCTGCCCCACCTCTCCCCAGAAGAACGTAGGTATACGAGCGGCGACACACGCGCCTCCTACCTCTGTCCCGGGCCGCCAGAAATATCCTCCGCTCGCTTTTAAGTGTCGTATTTCCCCCGAGCTAATCTTTTAACACTTAGCGCGGTGGGGTTTAAATCCGAAATACACACTCCCACCCGGAATCTCCCTAAGTCCGTCATCTTCCGGCCCTCCGCGAATAGCTCATCCCGTGAGCTGTCCCGAACCTTTTTTTAGAGAATACGCCCTCCGCTCGGGCCTAATCTCTCTCCGCTGGCTGCGGACAAAGAGTTTCATAACTGGAGAGAAAACATGTACTGTACGCGTGCCCGGCCCCGTCTCCCATTCAGGCTCTACAGGAGGTAAATAACAAAGCTGGATGTGTCTCCGCTGGCCTGGTGCTGTCACCTGCCTTGGCTGCGTGTCAGGCCTCGCTGAGTTGGCCACAGGCGCTCAGGCTCTGTCTCAGCTTTGGCCCGGCCCTCTGTTATTGCCTCCAGCATTTATTTATCAAGGCTGGACTATTAACATGCCATCTGGCCACAGCCACCTACCCACTAGCAGATGGAGCTGCAACCATTTCCGCATCAATGATTTTTTTTTTTTCTTCTTTTCATAAAATTTAACGCCCCGAGATTAAATTCATAACTGTGTTTTGGCCATTGCTAGTCATTTACGTGACAAAAAAACTTTTTTTTTCTTTGCTACACACACGCAAAACACTAGGCGTAATAGCCAGAGCTCAGCAGAAAATGTGTGGTTTGGGAATCAATTTCATTTCCATGTTACTTTTTGGACGACCGAACTCTGGTTCAGCACTGGTTATTCAGTCTGCTGTGATTAGAGATGGCAAAACACGGCCGAGGAGATCAATATTTATTGGATGCTGTGGTTATATGTCTGGAATATGAAGGGTTTCATTCCATTCCAGCATTCATTTTGAAACAAGCAAATAAACAAACAAACCACTAAATACATAACTAAAGAGTTAGTTCATGTTCCCTGCTCGGCATTTCAAAAACACAGCTGAAATGTTATCTTTTTGCAACCAAAGGTCATGTAAATTCTTTTCATAATAATCCATAGTTTTACATTAAGGCCAGCAATCAACATGTAATAGCAGATATCAACTTTTGCAATGAAACTCTTCAAGTACGTGCAAATCAAACATACACAGAGGCAGACTTCTGTCTACATTCTGTCCACAAACTCCCTCTTTGAAACTCTGCCTCTACCTGGCATGACCTCTTATGATGATCTCTTAGCCATTTTACAACATTTGAAATGTGAAAATCCAATTTTGACGCGGGAGGAAGTTTGTTTGAACGTTCCCAGGGCTGCTCGGCGTTTTCCTAAGTTTTAAAAAGGTTAATGAAGTAGATATTGGCAGCAAAAATATTTGCATACTCCATTTATTGGCTCTCCAGCTGAGGTATTGTATCAAATTCTTCAAATTAACTTGCTTTGGCATGCCTCGGGGAGTGGAAATGAAAATGGCTGGATCCCCCCCTCCAAAAAGCGCCGGTATTATAAATCACAGCCAGTAACCATGTAAATATTTCTCTCAGATTTAATATGTGGGGAGGATCTGTCACATTGCACACAGGAACACACACTGGGTGGGTCAGTGCTGTTTTGTTGGACTTTTATGCTTGCCTGAGACATGTAATATCAATGGAATAAAACAAAACTGGTTATATTTAAGAAACATAAAACATAGATATTACTTCCTAACTCAGACCTATCAGTGTATTCTGGAAAGTCTGGAAATGTATGGAAATGGTTTTGGTCTTGATAAGTTTGGAAATAGCACAGAAACGTTTAGGAAAGTATGGAAAAATACTGTTTTACTGCCCTGATGTACATATGATTTCACATTTTCTGTGGTTTTGGACCCCCGTCTTCTCCTGTATTCTGATATTGTTCTGAAGAATAATCAACTACAGGGTGATGACAGAGTTAGCAGGGGCGAGACGACCATCAGCTTAAACCATGCTGAACACCAACAGAAAGATATGGGATTGTGAAATTGAATCTGTAGGAACCCTGTGTCTTAAAACATAAATAATGCTTTAGTTTATCTAAGTGTAACACCTCTAATTGCCCCTTCTCTTGACACATGTGAACCGCTATTAAAAGATCTTTACTGTTATTGTCTTAACCGTCCCAAGCCTAATCTAGCGTGTTACCACATTTCCCGGTACCGCGGCCAGTGTCCCCTAATGGCCAGTACAAGGCTGTCTTTGTAGCGCTCCGGTAATGGGGATGGACTCGGGCCCTACGCAGTGGAAAGAGCCTTTATATTGTTTTTGGAGCGCTCCGGTCCTTCACATCGGGCCTCGTCTGCGAGTGCCAGTTGCACTTAAGTCATCCCCCCTCGTCCAAGAATCCTCCGTCCCTCCTCCGAAGTCAGAACAAAGTCCTCCGGAGTGGAGACAATGAAGAAATACTGGAACTTTTGTTGCAGCGGGCAGACGTAGGCGTTTTCACAGCGCCGTGCCTGGACCTTCAAGGAGCCTGCTTGAGCAGATCTAGCGGTAACTCGATCCAAGCCAGCTTACTCTGGCTTTAATAAAAAAAAAAAAAAAAAAAAAAGAACGGCTCTCCAGTAAGTCACTGAGGGCTGTGATGACATGGTGCTTTCCGCCAGGTCCTTTAGAGGAGCTGGCAGAGGAAAGGGCCACTCGACGATAATCAGATCGCCGGGCTGTTCTCTCTCTCTCTCTCTCTCTCTCTCTCTCTCTCTCTCTCTCTCTCTCTTCAACAGCTCTGGAAGACACGGGAGGCACGCTGGGATGAAGGCTAAGGGTTTGGGGGCTTTGAGCGGATCAGAGGCGTAACCGGCTACAGGCCCGCAGAAGCTGCGTTCATGACAGATTTTACAATTAGATGTTGAGCGCGACCCAACCGGCCCGGCGAAATGACAGCGGGTGCCAAAAGTCTACGCACACCTTACAAATGGTCTCGTTTTTACCGTCTTGAAGCCCGAAATGAAAATCCATTAAATCCGTTATTTTTCAAGGTAATAAAGGTATATATTAAAGGTAAAACCAAGGTGAAAACAGGTGGCAGGGCGGCTCAGTGGGAACAGGGACCGTCCTTCAGCCAGATGGCAGGCTCAAGCCCCAAGTGTGGGCCTGCGTCTTCCTGGAGCGTCCTTGAACAAGACGCCGAACCCCCTACCAGCTCCAGGAGGACTGACTCTGACCTTTGACTTGGAGGTGAATGACAGAGTAAAGACACCAAAAACTAAAACACCTTCTGTAGCCTTTTGCTTTGCCCTTGATTTTGCTGGGACTTTTGAAGGATTCATTCTACTTTGAATTCCTTTTTGGCACTGTGAAGTTTGGCCTGTGATCCCTGTGACCGGCACTCCTTTAATCAGAGACCAGACCTTCAAACCTCTACCGCTCTGGTTATCATTAATCCAACCTCAGAGCTCCTAATGAGTGCCTGGCACCGCTGACCAGACGAGCCTTTTGCCGTCGGACTCTGTCCTTTTTCCTCTCCGGTTTAAATTCTCTTTCTCAGTCTCTCTCTGGCTTCCTCTGTACTCTCCTCTTCTTTAGCTTCCCAAAAGAGGAGAGTAGATACAGTCGACGACTCACGGCCATTCAGACTTACCTTGGTGCGTGACCACCAAGTTTATTTACCACCACACACACACACACAGAGCATCACCTTTGTTCCTCCTCATTCATTATTCATGACTGTGCTATTTATCAGTCATTACATTTGGAATATGAATTGGCTACAGTATTCCCTAAAGCCTCAGTTTACTGGTCCAGCAGACTTGTGTAAAATGAGCTCATAACTGTTTATCTGTGTTTCATTTCCCTAATTTATTTTGAAGGTCACTTTTTTTGGAAAATACTCGGTTTCACATTTCCTCCGCGTTTTAGAATATCGAAAAAATGCAAATGGCTGGAGCTGAATTTTATTTCATTGCTCCCATAAATATAGAGGCTTGCAGATTCGGTTTCCAAGCGTAATTATGTTAGGGGGCAAAGACCCCTGGCAGGCAGCCAAAGCAGCTTAATTGTTTGAACCCAGCGCCTGTTTGTTGCCAGGAGGAAAAGTAACTTTCTTAAAGTGTGGAAAATAGCATTAACACTCCACATGTCCATAAAGGTCTCGCCTCGTTACCACGCCTCCCCCCTACACCGCAGAGAGAGAAACACTTAGAATGTGAAAAGTCAGGATTTAAACAGGCAGTATTTTTGCAGGCTGAAACAAAACGGCAATCCTTCCACAACAGTAAATACTTTCAATACTTGAGCTGTGTGCTGTTTGGGTGCACAGTATGCATGAGCTTAGAGAGTCTCATGATGGACTAGTCAGCGAGGCTCACTGGCGTTTCACAACACACATGTAGATATTATTTAGGTGCAAGGTGGGTCAGCGTGGCTGTACAGTTGTAAAGCAGGCAGATTTAGGGACGGCAGTGACTGGAGCTGTCTGCAGCGTGGTGGTCTCCTTCATTCAGGGCTCTAAAACCGTTACCACAGGCAGGATGTGCTGTACTGTGCAGCAGAAATCACTATGTCCTCTCTTTTATATGAGCTGCCTCAACAAGACACACACAAGCTCTGCTCTCTCTGTCTTTCTGTCTCTTTCACATGCATAAATTCACAGGGTGGAGAAATTAAGAGATACACTATGTGAAAAAGGACTTCAAAGCTGCAATTTACAATTTTATACCTTATCAGTCTGTGTCTATCTGTGTTTTGAAATATCGAAATCCCAACTGCGGAGGCCATTTTACAGCACCAGGAGCACCCTAGGGTCCAAACACTGTTCCCTCATGATGTTCCCATATTCCAAGAAGATAACACCCCCACACACACTGCTGATTTCATGAGCAGCAGGATAAAGTCCCTAACTCCTTCCATGGCTCCAGTCAGCAGATCTAAACATCACTGAACCTTTACGGGAAGAACTGGAGGCTTTCCCTCTTGAAGAAATCCATAAGCTTTTGACAAATGGTGACATGCAGCAGGTGGCAAAATACAGCGTCAACCCAAACAAGCACAAAAAATTTCACAATATGATATTATGGCATGGTAAAATAGCTTTGGAACAGCTATGGAATCTATATTGAACTGATATCAGAAAGATATTTAGTCACAATGTTTGCTGGGAAAGTCCAGTATCTCACTACACACAGTTCAGAACTTGATGTCAGCAGAACAAGAAGGACTGAAGCTTTTCTGACTACTCCTTATGAGCTGCTTGATTTTCATATATTGTCAGGTGTTTGCTGCTTTGTCCCCCCCCACCCCCACCCCCCACCCCGTGCAGTACATGTGTACTCACACAGACACAAAACAAGGTTGAAGGCAGGGGCCTCAGGGGAAATGAATGCCGGAAGCTATATCAAGCCCAGGGATCTGAGGGAGAGTCAGTAGTACAGTTTGTTTGGAGTGGAGACTGGAGGGTGTGTGTGTGGGGGGGGGGGAGGAACCCCTCAGAGAACTGGAAGGGGTATCCAGGTGGTTCTACATTAGAGATCAGGTTTTATTGGGAATGGAGACCTTAGTGTACTGCAGTGGACCTGAACTGAACATGATGGGGTGATGTGGATTTGTGTGCACATAAACACACACACACACACACACGCACACACACAGGGCATGACCTCATGCCCTTTGTCTTCTGAAAGGAATCACACCATTTCATGTCTTGATTGTCTTTGTTTTCTCATTAACTCAACGGGCAGCATGTTGTGTATCACGCTGCCCCTCCCTCTCTTTTAGTAGTTAACTCTCCGAGGCCTACAGTATGCATAATGCATTGCTACCTTAGGCTTTCGGTCCCCAGACATTCCTCCCGGACTTTTATCTCCCCTCAAAGTGAGTTGTTTTTGACAGTTTTTGCTTTTTTCCATCTCATTTCACAAAATTCATTGTGCTGACAAGAGATTCAAGGTCAAAACAAACGCCTAGTGGAATCATTACTCACTTGGCGTTTGTTAAATTGTCAGTTATGATAAGACTAAATGATTGTATGAACAACACAAATAGCATTTGCCGGGGAGCATCAATCTGCCAGCTACAGTACATGAATGAGAACAAATCCAAACACGAATGCAACCACTGTGATTTCAGACTTTGATTGGCCATAATTATTTTGAGAGTTCTGGCTCTGCATGAGTTCTTTAGTAATTGGACATTTTTTGTTGGCGTGCAGATGCCTGATGGCTTTGTACGCTTGTCAGGGTCAAGGATTAATGTGTTGCAAACACAGTTATTAGATAGTTTTGAAAGAAATCAGTGATTACCTGTTGGATTACTCTATTTGACAGATAAAAAGGTAATTTGTCTGAATAAAGGCACAGACATTTGAAATGGAGGGTAATTTTACTTAATATTCTATTGATTTTGGGCTTAAAGCTACACATGGCAAGATTTGTATGTAAAAATACACCCATTTTATCAGCCTAAGAGAAGAGAAGAGTGTCCCATCCTCTCTAATCGAGATGCTCTAATTTGGAGCCACCGACATGCTAAGTTGCCTTGTGTAGCTTTAGGTAATTGAAGTAAATTAAAGTAATCATTGACTGAATTGGTGTAATATATAGATATAAGTTTATAATAAACCTTTCCAACTATGCTTATACCTGCAGCTCTGAAGACAGTGTTAGAGGTGCCGCTTGGGAGCCGCTTTCTCCGAGTCAACGCCAAGGGCCCCGATATGATGGGTGAGTGATGACTACACTTCAAACTATACTGCGGGGAGGGAGAAACCTATCAGTTCATAGTCCTCTGCTTGCTCACACACACACACACACACACATACACACACACACACAGACAAACAAACATTCTCTCCATGCTTTACATTTGCTGTCTATGTTCTCCCCCTATCTCAGTCTGGGATAACAAAGGTGGCACTGGCAGGTGCTGAGTGCAGTGATTTATGAATGCAGTCATCACTATTTCTGATTCTGCATATGCAAGATTCATACACGTGAAACAGAGATATTCACACATACACACACACACACACACACACACACACACTACACATTCCAAAAACGCTGAACGTGAAAATGTGCATGTGCACTTAGGGGCGAGAGAGATAGAGAGCAAGAAAGAGAGATTGATGATATATAATTGTTTTCAAAGCAAATAATCATCACACTATGGTTTGAATGGATAAACTAGTTTGTTGATTTTGAAAATTTACATTCCGTATTCTGCATTGGCAATATAATGTCTGATAAGCAGTCATGCCAATAAAGTCACTGAATTGAATTAATTGAATTGAGAGAGAGAGAGAGAGAGAGCGAGAAATACTGGAATAGGATCTAGGATATGTTTTGCCAACCAAGCATTAAAGTAAAACTATGGAATACTAATGAACCTAGTGCTAAGCAATAGTGATTTGATGAGGATATAATCATACAGATTTTTTTAAAAGAATTGAGCAATGAGCAGTAGATAAGATTTTGTTTAGCCTTGAAACCCTTCAGATTTCTGAATGAGAAACGAGTGAAACATTCTAACAGCCTGCAGCTCATTATTACACCCCTAAACCATTTTTGAGTGTTCATTTGTATGATTTGGATTTTCCTATTGTATTGTCAATCGAGAGGAGCGGTTTCTACTGCTACAGCCCGCAACGAACCCAGATAAACCCGGCATATGTCCGCAAGCCTTACCCTGGTAATACACTCAAGTTCCGACAACATAATACCCTGAAGAGCTGCGGGCTTTAGTGGATGTGTGCTTTGTCAGATGTTTCAAAACGGGGGGGTGGGGGGGTTGGAGTGACCTCAAAATTACTTTAGCAGATCATTCATCAGCTATCAGGAGATCAGTGTGGTGGACGGGGAACACTAGAGAGAGACGCTGAAAGGAGAGAGAGAGAGAGAGACCACAGTAAAAGACAGGAAAACCAAACACACGTTTACAGCTCGGCTAACCCAACCCCAGGTTCGTGAACTCCTCCGAAACTAAATATTATCAGAAGCCTAATCATATTTTCACCATTGGCAACGCGGACCCTCTTCAAAGGGACTATTTTGATTACGAATGGCTTCCTTTCATGATATGGCAAAGGCTATAGGATTGTTAATTGTTTCAAGTTGTGAAAGCTTGTGGGGGAACGGTTGTAATTGAGGTTGAAAATACATAGAACAGATTTCTCGAACATGGTGTTTTTTTTAAATGCGCTTTCTTTGGTTGTTGTACGGAAAATAATGTTTTGGCAAGCAAATTGGAGACTCTTAATCATGAAAGCGAGAGATGGATCGAGAGAAAAAAATAAGGAGAAATGTGACATGAACAAAGGCTGATCCTTTGCCGTTGCACCATCTGAACATGATTATCTCTTGCGTGAAGGATAACTCTATCTGTCCAACGTTTGTTTTCCCACACGCCGGCCCAGTCATCTTGTCACAGGCACTTAAAAAAAGACATCAACTGGTGTCATCAGAAATCATGCAGTCGTCAGCCTGCCATATTGTAACTGTTTCAACCTTCTGTTTTATGATCTCATTGCCATCGGATTACCTCACCGCAGTTCGTTCGCCTGCAGAGCAACGCCTCGGACATGATAAACAGTGATATAGAGGCACCAAAGGGAAATGTACCTCCACCTTTTCTGTTCACTCTTTACACCTCTGAATTCAGACTCAACTCTGGGTCACGAAGTCTAGAAGTTCTCTGACGACTCCTCTTATTTTGGGATGTATCAGCTAGGGCAATCAGGAGGAGTGCAGGAGTCTGGTGGACAGCAAGAAGAACCATCTGCAGTTCAGTGTCAGTAAGACCAAGGAGCTGGTAGTTGATCTCCAGCAGGGCAAGAAGCCATGAAACCTGTCACCATCCAGGGAGAGGATGTAGAGGTAGTTCCTAGAAGTTCTTGGGGGTGCAACATCAAACTGGACTGGACTGACACCACCAAGGCGCTTTTCAAGAAAGGACAGCACAGAATGGTCTTCTTCAGGAGGCTCAAGTCTTTCAATGGACTACTCTAAATCTTCTCCCAGTCAGTAGTTGCCAATGCACTTTGTTTGCTGTTCTGTGCTGGGAAGGTAGCATCAAGGCAGGAGAGGCCAGCAGGCTCAACAAACTGGTTAAGTTTAGCTCTGTAGTGTGGCTGAACCTGGACACTGTGAAGGTGGTGGACAGAAGAATGAGGTCCGAACTGAAAATGCCTTCCAGCCACTATATGATGAGCTGGAGCAACTATGGAGCTCCTTCCACCTCTGGTTTATGCCTGCAAGGTGTGCCACAGAGTGCTGCAGGCATTCCTCCAGGGCAACTGCCACCCGGTTTTACAATACCGCCTGCCACAATGGCCCGAGCCTCAGCTAACTAGGAGGGGCATCAATGCAAAGAGTACCTGTGCTCAGAACTGTTCTGAACTATAACTGTAGGCCTACATCTATACTTTTCTATAGATTTCTGTACATATACCCTACACTATTTTTCTGCACATTTGCACACTTCTCCCTACTTTTATATGGCCAAATTCAATTCATGTTACTCGCAACTGTGAGTCTGAAATGTGGATAGTTAAGCGCACCTGTACACATAACCTTGAACTGGATTGTATACATGTGTCAATTGGGGAACTGCAAACACCCTTGTATCTGTAAACGCTCTTAGTAGCGAGCTGCAGATGCTGCAGATGCTGCCTATCCTCTTGATTTCCCTTGATTTGTTGATTTCTGCTCTTGCAATTAAGTTTCATCTCATCTCATCTCATCTCACCTCTCTCACCAAGTGATACCTCATTTGCATATCCTTCACTTCATTCTCACCATGGACTCGTAAAGGGAATATTCACAGTGACATGAATGAATGTCTCTCTCTCTCTGTCTCTCTCCCTCAGTCATTGAGGCGGTTTCTCTTCAGGGGAGGAGGGAGGAGATCAGCCTGGGGTCTACAGGCTCCTACGTGGTAGGAAACACTTCCCTGGACTTCCAGAGAGGGACGGACAGGCAGACACTGAGGACTCATGGGCCGCTCAGTGCCGATTACATCATTAAGGTGAGACAAAGGGAAGACGACAGGCGCAGATTTATAGCAAAACAGCCCGAGGACTTTTGGCTTCTGATGTACATATTTAATTACACATAGAACTTAAATAAATCAGACTTTGTTGCACAATATTTAGCAATGCCTGACGATAATTGCCAGAGGCACTGTTGCTATCATTGCTGGAGATGCCTGCTAAATCTGACAAAAATCAGCCTATGTGTAGCGACTGTATTGTTTCACAGCCCCTTTTATGTTGCAATTACAGCAAAGATGAGCACTCTAGCAAAACAGGCCTTCTACAAATTCAGACGACTGTCTCGCCAAGATTTAGCAAATACGCATTGTGCAATGTCTTCACCGTCATGACTGCACTAGTCTGATAGGCAGAGTGGAGCAGTGCATGGCAAACACCATTCTAGATGTTGTCTTTCACATGGAACCAATGACATCATGTAGGACCCTGCAGGATTTGGACGGCGGCCTATTGCACCGAGCACCGTTACTCAATCTTATCCACATCAGACAAGTTTAGCTCTGAAAACAATAGCGGCTTCTATCTTCTATGCACTCTCCTAGTTAAGTATTAATGATGGAATTAGCTGTTGGATTAAGTAGATACTCGAAGGGGGGGAGCGTGGTCCAAATCCTTGATTGCGTACGCAGTTTTGTCTGATGTATGGATGAAAAGGATCGGTCTAGTTTGCATTGGCACCGGAGCCCGGTCTCCCAGTATCCGCTCAGCCTGTCCTCCACAGCTTCAGAGTTCTCTAGTGGTGATTACAAGTCACAAGTGGATACACTGGGTGCATTTCAATAAGGCTTTCCCTCTGGGTGCATTTTAAATAAGGCTTGTCTATGCGCAGAGATCAAAAAGCTTAAAAGTGTTGTAAATTAGCCGTCACGTCGCAGCTGCCACCGTGGTAAGGGAGGAACTCATTTGTGGGGTTCTCTAGTAGCCTCCTAACTGTGGGCTTGCATGTTATGCATGCTAGAGGCCAGAATTCTGCAGGTTCAACACTTTGTGCTGTTCTACCGACCATGATGTTTACCTGATCTTTTCATTTGAATTGGATAAATCAGAAACAGAGAGAAAATGTACCTCGTAACCACTGATCTAGTCAATACTTCTCTTCTGTTTCTTCTCTTCTGTCCTCAACTCTGAAGGATGACAATCATAGTCACCCAGGCAGAAGTTGCCTTCGACAAGTTCTTAGACTTTGGTTTTTCTTTGCTTTATTGTTTCATTCTTTTAATCCTTTCATTCTATTGTTACACACCTACATCTGGATCTGAGCTACAGAATCTTCACTAGATATGACCACATTTGTTGTGATGATTTATTGTGAAGACAATCAAGTACATCTGCGCCGTTCCGTCTTAAACCACTCAATGTATTCACTTATCCATTCCCACTATGCAAGCTATTAAGGCTTTTTTTCCCTTCTCTCACATTTGAGCGTTTTTGTCTGATAGCTAATTTATTAGAGTAGGTAAGCCCATGGATATTTTATTTCTCCTAGCTATATTTTCAGGGTAGGAAGTATGAAGCACTCTGTCCTCCAAATCCTATCCAAAGCTTTATGGTTGTGATGAATAATTTACAAGTCAATTACATCATCAAAAGCGAAGGAGGGAGTGTTGGAAAGTGTAACTTTTACCATCTAAGGCAACTCCTCGCCCTTTGGAGGGCGAGGAGTTGCATTTTTCACTTAGTTGTATAGGTATAGTTGGAGGCCTTTGTGCATCTGACCTAGTGTTAAAGCTTGGAGTGTTATGTGAGGGCAGACACTGCAGAGATAACAAAACCCAAGCAACTCGTGTACTAATGGGAAAAGAGTACACAATAGGCTGGCTGGCCCTGGTCTGGCAGAGACGGCGGATGCTTGTTCTAATGCTGCATTCACAGTAGGTAGATGGTAAACTGGATATTGATTGTTTTCAATGGAAGAACAACAGTAAACTCTGTCAAGTGTTGCGCACCTGCAAACAGAACTTACTCACAAACCATGTTGAAAAGTTGAGCAAAATGGATGTACATACATACGTTTGTCTACCTGCTTTTCTTGTCTCTTGCATCAAATGTGAAATAGTGAATAAGCGAAATCTTCCCTCTTCCTACTCAGTATTTTGGAGTCAAGAAAAAAAGATTCTGGAAGGAAAATTTAAGTTTGGCTGGGCTATTCCAATGCTCTTCTTGGCTTCCTGTTCATTTACATTGGGGATTGTATTTCAAGAGGAAATAAGTATGTTTTCCACTGTCCCATAGCACAAAATGACCATAATATATCAGTGGGGGCGGGTTGTTGATCAGTACCAATGACTCAACGATTACTTGGCCAGGTGGTGAAATTTCCACCTTTCAAAACTCACTGTCCACTTTCCTATACTCTGTTTTGGAACAAAAACTCCCCACCCACTGGAATTTCAAGACACTCCCAATCTCTCCACTCACTCTACTCTACTCTACTCTACTCTACTCCTCCATGTTGTCCAGATGAAGTATGGAGGATCCAGGGACACAGTGGTCCAGTTTCTCTTCTACCAGCCAATCAGGTACCAGTGGAGAGAGACCGACTTCTTCCCCTGCTCTGTCACCTGTGGAGGAGGTGAGGCTCATCTCCCATCAATCATACACATACTGGAAACTGCCTCCACAGTTTCCAGTATGAGTGAAACCCTGTCTGGTTCTCCTTTCCCAGGCTATCAGCTGAACTCTGCAGAGTGCACCGACATCCGATCCAACCAGACCCTGCCGGAGCACCACTGCAACAGCTACCCCGAAAACACCAAGCCCACACCCAAACTCAAGGAGTGCAACATGGACCCTTGCCCAGAGAGGTACGGATCATTACAGGCTGTCAGGTTGTATTTTAGAGTAGTGTTGTCATGGTAACCGAAATTTAAATAATACCTTGATACGGTTGTGAAAGATTGAAGTCAGTGTTGAATTTTGTAAACATTCGATACGTTCACCAAATGTGTTGGTGTTGAAATTCCATTTTGACGTCACCTCTAGAGGGCGTATATGTGCGGATTAGAATACTTTAAAAAAGACGAAGAAGAAGGATTGGAATAGACAGTCACAGGCTGTTCTTCTGACACTGGACTGCCTCAGTCTGTTCATCACGTCTTGAACTGGATCAGTCCACCTAGACTGGTTGGCAAACTCGTGCCAGGAGCCAAATATGGAACTATATTACAGAGCCGGACCAACCAACATCAGACTAAAATCAAGCACAGTTTTTTCTTGATATTAAACTTAGCGTTGGCATCGAAGTCAGAGTTTATTTTAGAGCTCGACAAATATTTCCATTTCCATTTTAGTCATTCGGCGCTTTTATCCAGAGCGACTTACAGTGAGTGAGCTGCTGTGGGTTCAGTGTCTCGCTGAAGGACATTTGGACAGGAGTCGAACCTGAGAAGTCTCTACTGAACCTCACAATATGCCAGAGCCTAATAGGACCCGACTGGTCCTGATTGGTTCGGGTTAGGGGGTTAGAGTTTGGACCGGGCTCAAAACTGGTTCAGAACTGTTGAAAAATCCGTCATTAGAAGCACTTTGAAGTTCTGGAATCTTAAAATCTGTTACTCGTCAGGCTTCGTCGGACTTTGCCGGAGAGGATTTTGTTTTGGCTCTGGTCGGTAGGGGCTCAGGTGTTCAGCCCCGAGCCAAACCACTACGGTTTTCACACCTCTTGGAAAAAAAATGCAGATCTGGGATGGTTGATCATCTCCGTGCGTCTTTTCCAAGGGGCTTGATGGACAGAGGATTTAATCAATAGGCTCACGATTAAGACTAGAAACGTTAAATTGGGAGTCCAAACCGTTTTCCCTTTACTGTTTTATTTTTTATAATCTGAAAGGCCAAAATGACGCTCGAACATCAGCCTGAGAGGTCTTTATAGATACTATACTGTTATTGTCTCATAGAGTTACAGTGTTCTTGTGATACTTTGTCTCTACCAGTGATGGATTCAAAGAGGTGATGCCATATGACCACTTCCAACCTCTGCCTCGGTGAGTAACACTTACAATCCTTCATTCTGAAAGTTACAAGAAAACAGCATTTCGACAGTGCACCTACTCAGTGCAGTTGGTGAAGCAATCCACTGTGAAATAATTTGTACATTATCTTGAGCTTCACACATTCTGGATTTTAATAATACATTCCAGCCGGCGGGACTCAATCACGGTGTCTTGGAAAAAAGGGAACGGGGTTTCACCGCTTGCTGCTCTGTCACTTTGAAAGTTGTGATCTTGCAGGTTTTATATGATGAGAAGGATGGAGGGGGGATTGTTAAAAAATCTGTGATGGGATTATTAGTTTGAATTTTTAACTGGTACGCCATGAAGTAACCACTAAACATCTGCAAGTAAAAGTAATGGGATTTTGATATAAAAATACCACAAAACGTATTTAATATGTATGTAAATGTTTAGTTTTTTTGCCGTTTATTGTTAAATAGGTATACATGATAATATGGTGAATTACAGTGATTTCATTGTGACTTTAACACAGCGCTTTGCTCAATGCTGTACCACACCAAGCATCTTCCAGGCCAAACCACGCAATATAGACCTCACTGTTTAGTCTGACTTCATCCATGCATCAGAGAGAGCGAGAGAGAGAGAGAGAAAGAGAGAGCGAGGGAGAGAGAGAGAGAGAGAGAGAGCGAGGGAGAGAGAGAGAGCGAGCAAGCAAGCAGGCTCCAAATTTGCGTATGAATTTTTTACAACTCTATCCAAAAAGTAGTTTGAGTGCCTCGCTGTGCCTGCTCCACAGATCTGTTCAGACCCTGAGCTCAGCTCCTGGCACAGCGCTCCCACTGGGTGTGATTGGTGGTGACGGCTTCACACTCTGTCATAAGGATAGAACTATAATAACCCATCATTTCCATTAGACAAGCTTGGCTGTGTCACACTGTAGCACACCGCTGCACACCAGGATATGTTCAATAGAACGTGTTGATGCTGATGTGCATAAATCAATAGGTGCAAGCCTTTTTTCCCAGAAGGCTGTCTTGACTGTAATCTTCATCGACGTGCCACATAACCCCTCGATTTGCTTTCATGCAGCATTTTATTTCTATTATTATACTGTTGTTACTCTCCATTCGTATCTTTTTACCCTGTAGTGCTTTCTTGTTTTCACTTGTTCTAACTTATTTTATGAATATAATGTTTGTTTTCATTTGATGGCTGAAGCAATTTGTTAACTCTGGTTTGAAGAAAGTGTAATACAAGATAAGATGAGATGAAACTAATGATCCCGGTGGGCAAATTGGGTCGTTGCAGCAATAGGATACAGCACAAGAAAAGTAGAATGTAAATAAGGATATAACAAATGCACCAACAGTTTTAACACTACCATGTGTTACAGTAAGTAGAGATGTATGAACAAAAAGTGCAGTACTATGAAGGTGTGCAAACAGCAGAAAAAATACTGAAACAAAGATAGATGGATAGATGGATTGCCCTAAATCACTCCTCTGTTGGTCTTTTGTCATGGGTGTAAATTGGTTATGTCAAGATGTGGTACTTGCCGTACCTTAAAGTGAGTTTAAATCTGACCTTGTCATGTTTATCCTTTTAACGGAGAGCAAAGATCGAGCAATCAAGCAAAAATACCCAGGAATGTATTTGGAAGCCATATCTTAAAAACTCTACCAGGAAGACATCCTACCAGGAAGTATTCAGGACCAATAGCTGATAGTTGGTTGACTTGAACAATTTATCACATTGACCAAATAATGAGAATATATGATATATTGCCAGTCAGCAGTCATTGCTCCACTTTGTCCCCAGAAATGTAGTTGATATAAGTGGGTTTGGAAGTTTTGGTGGTAAATGGTATTAAACACAGGGACTTGGTTGTAGTGAGCAGACCCTCTGTCCCGTGTCTCCAGCTGGGAGCAGGGCCCGTGGACCCAGTGCTCGGTGTCGTGCGGCGAAAGCGGCGGCTGGCAGGACCGCAGCGTGGTGTGCGTGGAGGAGGACACCCACGGCCAGTTCTCCCAGGTGGAGGAGTGGAAGTGCACCCACTCCCCTCGGCCCGTCACCCGGCAAATGTGCAACGCCTTCGCCTGCCCTCAGTGGGTGGCCATGGAGTGGTCTCAGGTCAGTTGGAGTCTGTTGACGTTAGTGGAGGTTGAACCCACCTGGACTCAGTTTACCCACCTTTTAATTTGCAGGGAATAAAGTATTTTAGGCTGATATATATCTTTACAATGTAAATTCATGGTATACATCATGGTAAATTGTATCAAACTGATGTAAGTTATATGAGGATAGGCTATTAGCGTTCATATTAATACCACCCATGTGTTATGTGGAGGCAAGTATGTCGACAGAGAAATATTTGCTAATTAATGCATTAATAAGATGAACTGATGACTTCATTAGCATATATTATGTTTAATATATCACGGGGATTATGGCGGGACGTTAGGCAACTCTTGTTATGGACTTGCTTTTATGTCATAGTTTTTTTTTATCTTGGCCATTTTAATTTTGTGTTGTATCTTGTGTTGTGTGTTTTAATCTCATTTCATTTTACTGATTTATTTGTTTTTCTTTTCTCTTGATTGTGATTCCTATTATCTCCCTGTTTATGTATTTTACTATTCTTATTTTTTATGCCTTACTGTGAAGCACTTTGTAAACCCTGCTTTTACAGCGCTATAAAAGTAAGTAATAAAAATAAGGTCAATAATCATAATAATAATGTTTTAAGTCAAAGAGGATCGATGAATATTTTTCTGAAAATATAGTTATATTGGTGTTTCTTTGACTGATGATGATCACTGACTGGAGGTCACTAGTTACCACTAAATGACTGGCTGAAAGTCTGCAGAATTTAACTCCAAAATTAGATATAATTTAACATACCATGAACATTCCATAAACATGACACTAACTCACATGAAACACATCTATATTCTTAACTATCATGTGATAACTTTCAAAGGATGCAGTAGAGTCCTTAGAACTAAAGTCCTTCTTACCACTCTACTTTGATTTTCTATCAGGCTAAAACACTAACAAGAGTTGATGGATCATCTCAGAATTTACGCATGGAGCTCTAACGTGTGTGTGATCTGTGTGTGTGTGTGTGGGTGTGTGTGTGTGTGACGTTGCAGTGCACGGTGACGTGCGGCCGGGGTCTGCGTTACCGGGTGGTTCTGTGTATCGACCACCGAGGGCAGCACATCGGAGGCTGTGCGGTGGCGCTCAAGCCTCACGTTAAGGAAGACTGCCTGGTCCCAGTCGCGTGTCACAAGCCCAGAGGTAGGACACTCTACTTGGAGCTGTGTGTGTGTGTGTGTGTGTGTATGAAGGGTAAAAACCGCTGCAGTTGTGACTCAGGGCTCTTTGCCAGTCAAGCTGAGTGTATGAGCTATGGTTGTGTGTGTGTGTGTGTGTGTGTGTGTGTGTGTTGTCCTTAATGCCCTCCGTCACCAGCTTCATCATAAAAGCGCCGAGGCTCATTTGCATCAGCTTCCATCAAGAGGCCTTAATTTATGACCCGTCTTCCGCCATAAATGAGCATCCTTACTCGTTAAACTGCTGGATTCTTCAAAGGCTAGCAATTCTGTCCCAAAGAAGCTCATATTTTTACATGCCACATATTTTTGGACGTCTACTGTATATCGATGCCAGTTATGGGCTTTTTTTTTTTTAAATTTTTTTATCATCATAACAGAACTGAAGGCGCAAGGCTTGAGCCAAACCCAGATACTTTACTGCAACTCAAGCACATACATAACACACACACGCGCAAACACACACACACACACACACACGCACACACCCTTAGTGTAGTTTGCTGTATCAGAGCCACCACTCGCTGTGATAATAAGCTCTGGGTTCCAGTTAATGGCCCGTTGCATAAATATTTGGTTGACAGAGATTTATGAAAGCTAATATTGGCAGTGTTTGGATATAGGCTTTGGATAGAGATGTTGGAATATAGATGGACAGTGTGGCAGTGAGACAGTAAGTCATGCTGTTCAATACAAAGGATGGTTATGTTAAGGTTGTGTATGGGAATATACAGACTTTGAAATACACACTGGTTGTCTATGGGAAGACCTTAATCTGAACTGATTCTAATGAGACATTTTGATCAGATTCCACATGAGGATGCATGCATGTGATGATAATGATAAAGTTGATGATGATAATGGTGATGATGATGGTGTCAGACTGGGATGACTGGGTTGTAACTGGGTTTCCGTCCCTCCTCCAGAGTCACTGCCAGTGGAGGCCAAGGTGCCCTGGTTAAAACAAGCCCACGAGCTGGAGGAGCACCGCACTGCTACAGAGGACCCCACGTGAGTACACACACACACACACACACACACACACACACACACACACACACAAATACACTTAGACACATGCATACAAACACTCCCTCTCTTTCTCTCACATATAGCCTGCATACTCATACACACAGGCAAAATCACTTTCCTCTCTTGCAACCTCGCAAAAGCAAACAACCCAATGCTGATACACACACACACACACA